>NC_092111.1:19112238-19258576 GCF_045679555.1 Salvelinus alpinus
CCCAGACTAGCCAAGCCAGGCCTAATATTCAACAGAGCCCCAGACTAGCCAAGCCAGGCCTAATATTCAACAGAGCCCCAGACTAGCCAAGCCAGGCCTAATATTCAACAGAGCGCTAGACTAGCCAACCCAGGCCTAATATTCAACAGAGCCCCAGACTAGCCAAGCCAGGCCTAATATTCAACAGAGCGCTAGACTAGCCAACCCAGGCCTAATATTCAACAGAGCCCCAGACTAGCCAAGCCAGGCATAATATTCAACAGAGGCCCAGACAAGCCAAGCCAGGCCTAATATTCAACAGAGCGCCAGACTAGCCAACCCAGGCCTAATATTAAAATTCAACAAAGCCCCAGACTAGCCAAGCCAGGCCTAATATTCAACAGAGCGTCAGACTAGCCAAGCCAGGCCTAATATTCAACAGAGCCCCAGACTAGCCAAGCCAGGCCTAATATTCAACAGAGGCCCAGACTAGCCAAGCCAGGCCTAATATTCAACAGAGCCCCAGACTAGCCAAGCCAGGCCTAATATTCAACAGAGCGCCAGACTAGCCAACCCAGGCCTAATATTAAAATTCAACAAAGCCCCAGACTAGCCAAGCCAGGCCTAATATTCAACAGAGCGTCAGACTAGCCAAGCCAGGCCTAATATTCAACAGAGCCCCAGACTAGCCAAGCCAGGCCTAATATTCAACAGAGGCCCAGACTAGCCAAGCCAGGCCTAATATTCAACAGAGCCCCAGACTAGCCAAGCCAGGCATAATATTCAACAGAGCCCCAGACTAGCCAAGCCAGGCATAATATTCAACAGAGCCCCAGACTAGCCAAGCCAGGCCTAATATTCAACAGAGGCCCAGACTAGCCAAGCCAGGCCTAATATTCAACAGAGCGCTAGACTAGCCAACCCAGGCCTAATATTCAACAGAGCGCTAGACTAGCCAACCCAGGCCTAATATTCAACAGAGCCCCAGACTAGCCAAGCCAGGCATAATATTCAACAGAGGCCCAGACTAGCCAAGCCAGGCCTAATATTCAACAGAGCGCCAGACTAGCCAAGCCAGGCCTAATATTCAAATTCAACAAAGCCCCAGACTAGCCAAGCCAGGCCTAATATTCAACAGAGCGTCAGACTAGCCAAGCCAGGCCTAATATTCAACAGAGCCCCAGACTAGCCAAGCCAGGCCTAATATTCAACAGAGCCCCAGACTAGCCAAGCCAGGCCTAATATTCAACAGAGCCCCAGACTAGCCAAGCCAGGCCTATTTAACAGTGGTGTTCATTTCTGTTTATACGACTGACTTTTACTGAAACGTAAATGAGTCATATTTCACCACAAATACATTTACAAGTAGATGCTTCTGTAAATCAGTGTCATGTAAAATGTGCACTTAGATCTCAAACAGCTATAACTCTGTTCTGACCAGGAGAGAGGAGAAGAGCTACATTTCAGTCATTACACCATCGTCAGAAATACCTGACATTGTTGAGAGGGAGGAAAATATTGTCTGTTGATTAATCACGCCACTCACGCAGTTACTCGATGTTAGAACAGTGTCGTAACTATGACGAGTTCATTGGTACATTGATTAGATCAATCAGAATATGACAGTTCAGACACCAGGGTTGTGTTCATTAGGGCAAAATGCAGCAAAATGTTTTGCAATGGAAAAGGAGCGTCAGATCGTACCGTTTCTCTCCGTTTCAGAGCATTTCATGCCTAACGAAGACAACCCAGAGCACTCACAGCCTTTGACTGACTTCCCTAACAACTGTTGATGAAAAAAGAGCGTTAGAAATATGATTGATTGACTTACCTGATGATGGGTAGCTTGGTGAAGGCTACAGGGGGCAGTTTGAGTCCATCAGGCAGGGTGAGAACCTCCATTCCCCCTGGACATTTGGACGTGTAGTTCTCTAGACTCTGAGTCACCTCCTTCTTCTCTGTGGACCAGGGGAGGAGTCGGGTGGGAAAAGTACAGCACGTTATTGAGTCAGTCTGACCATTTCAAGTCACCAGGGGAAAAACATGTCTACAAAGACAAAATAAAGTTTTTTTTTAGGGCTGACCCCATTTAGTCGACTGGTCGATTGCTTGGTCGACCTACATTTTAGTCGAGCAGTACCAAAAAAACTATTCTAATCATGGTGTACAAGGCGCCTGTCTGAGTGGACTGATCCATTGTGGAGGCCGTGGGGATGGCACAGTCCATCACCAAGACGTGTGCTACTGAAATTGTATATAGTTATATTACATAGGAACAATGGTGCAACACTAATAAAAAAATATTATTTTATAACAAAATGTGCTTTCTCCCACATTGGATAACGGTCGATGTCCGCAGTTCTGAAACGTCAGTGTGCTGTTGATGTGGCACCGTTTCCTAGACCATGTTGCCACAGTATGTGCATAATAGCAAAGTTAACCATCATATTGGTGTTGAGAACAATGTGGCGGAGGCAGCAACTGAGAGGAGAGAAACCAGCCCTTTCCTTCAACGTCTAAGAACAGTGAGGAGCGGAAACGCCAACTTAATTAGGTCTAGAATCAATAGCCTAACTGTTAAAATGGGCCTGTTAAAATCAGCCATATATATTTACAGAAATAAGACAAATCCTGCTTCTGTTTGAGTCTTTGTTTAATAGCCTACTGATTCCGTGAGCACCAAGCCTCAGCAACCAACACATGTTGATAAACATTTTCACAGATTCAAGTGTTTTTAAATCTTTGCTATGCTTTGCTAAAGGCTTTACACTTTATAATATTAATATTATAACAATAATGAATGTCATAATCATTAGCAGGCTTAGTATAGCAGCCTTGTATAAGCACCATCGAGCTGTAGGCCAAAGAGCACATCCTGTTGAGTCTTAATACCGTTAAGTTAATACCTAATACCTAAGTTAATACCTAAATTACTTAGGCCTGCATTTCAAATCAAATCTAATTTTATTGGTCACATACACATGGTGTTGCAAGTTTAGCGAAATACTTACGCTTCTAGTTCCGACAATGCAGCAATATCTAACAAGTAATAAAGAATTCCACAACAAAAACCTAACACACACATCTAAGTAGAGAAATGGAATAAGAATGCATAAATATATGGATGAGCAATGACAGAGCGGCATAGGCTAAGATGCAATAGAGAGTATAGAATACAGTATATACATAGGAGATGAGTAATGCAAGATATGTAAACATTATTAAAGTGGCATTATTAAAGTGAATAGTGTTCCATTATTAAAGTGGCCAATGATTTCAAGTTTGTACATTTCAATACTTATATATACTTATATACTTATATATAGTAGGCTACTCTATCAATCAATAATTCATTAATTTGTTCCTGTCAACACACAACACGAGTCATTCATTCAAATACAATCAAGCATTTTCATATTAAAATAAAGCAACCCTTGAATAATTAGCGCAAACAACAAATAAAACGGTTCCTTTTTGGAAATTGCATTCACCAATTAATGCACGTATTTAGTCTTTGCTGTAATAAAGGCATTACAGAAAGAAAAAACATTGCAAAAGACTTCCTGGTATGCTTAGAATTTATTTAGTGTCGTTTACATTTTTCCAAACTGTAAAAAAGACATTGTAATCTAACAGCAGCTGTTAGTCACATAAAATGCTCTCAGTGTTTGATCCTTTCCTTTTCTTCATCTCCTGTATTTTCCACAACTTGTTAAGTTTATTTGTCACGTCCTCTGCATCCATTTTGGTGTCACAAGTGTTTGGAGTTTGTTATAACCAATGTATTGATGTGATTATGATATGCTATAGGTCAGGCCCTATTGGTCACGTGCATGCAATGCATAGGGTTGAGGGAATAAGGAATGTTTTTCATAAACAAAATGAGGAATTTCGGTAACAGAACTTTTCAGTCAGAAATGGCTTTAATTATGTTGCAGGTTCAACAACATGGACAGCGCGATAAACAATGTTGAAGTTCTATAGTGGTCACTGCAGAGTGGAGGAGGAGAGAGTCAGCAGGTGCTAGTCAGTCACCTTTTTTTAACACAGCGCAGCAAGTCTGAGCACAATCAAATCAATTGCAGTCGGACTCTAGTCCTCTGTGTGTCATAATTATTTCATCAAACAGTGCGCTTACAAGCATCAGCCAAGCACAGTGGATATAGTTGATTTGATTAAAACACATAGGATGGGTCTATATTCGGAAAAATACACATTTAAAATTTGGACGAATCGATTGGAACAGACCTGGTGGGCTCCCAAGTGGCGCAGTGGTCTAAGGCACTGCATCTCAGTGCAAGAGTTGTCACTAGCCCCTGGTTCGATTCCAGGCTGTATCACAGCGGTCTAAGGCACTGCATCTCAGTGCAAGAGGAGTCACTAGCCCCTGGTTCGATTCCAGGCTGTATCACAGCGGTCTAAGGCACTGCATCTCAGTGCAAGAGGCGTCACTAGCCCCTGGTTCGATTCCAGGCTGTATCACAGCGGTCTAAGGCACTGCATCTCAGTGCAAGAGGTGTCACCAGCCCCTGGATCGTGATTGGGAGTCCCATAGGGCGGCGCAAAATTGGCCCAGTGTCGTCCGTGTTTGGCCGGGGTAGGCCGTCATTGTAAATAAGAATTTGTTCTTAACGGACTTGCCTAGTTAAATAAAAATATTTAATTGAGGATAACACAAATAACCCAGCTCCAGGCCAGCCCTCTCTCCAGTCATCCCTCCTTCCCCATCCTTCAGGTTAAGTCAGTAGCTGGATCAATAATGATGTTTAGAGCCGTGCTGTATCATCACTCTCAGCCTCGCTGCTTCAGTTGCATACAAACATGTCTCTATGAGTTACTCTGCTGGCTGGGTCTCACACCACAGGGGTGGGCTGAGAGACAGAGATATACACATCTATACTCCAGCCAAGCTCCTGGATAGGCTACTACACACCCCTGCTTGGACAGCCACAAAATATCACATTATGAGCCTGAGCAGCACAGACAGAACCTACTGTGGTTCAGATCCAGGACTCACAGGCAAACATGTCCTTTAGACAGAGGTCGTTGAGGAGAGTAAATCTGATAGACTGAAGAGCAGAGCCATGTCAGGAAACAGAACATCAGTGATAAAAATCACTGCACAGTCACTTTATCGCTACCTACATGTACATATTACCTCGACTAACCTGTGCCCCCGCACATTGTACCAGTACCCCCTGTATATAGCCTCGCTACTGTTATTTTATTGTTGCTCCTTAATTATTAATTTATTAATTACATTTTACTTCAATTTATTTTAGGAAATACTTTAACACTTTTTTTCTTAAAACTGAATTGTTGGTTAAGGGCTTGTAAGTAAGTATTTCACTGTTAGGTCTACACCTGGATAATTCAGCGCATGTGACAAATAACATTTGATTTGATTTAAAATCTCAGTCAGGAGTGCCATTATTGAAAACATTGCTTTACATAAATCATTTATCTATCATCCTGTTTTACAAAGAACATTCCTGGAACTTAGAAACATCACCAAATGAAGGTTTTAAAGGGATGTTAAAGCCCTCTTTATTACAAGTCAAGTCACATTCAGTGTTGTGTGTGTGCAGTGTTGGGAAGTGGCTTAGTGATAATGGTTGAACAAGCAGAGAAATGCTGCATGCAGCATATAAAAACAGCCTGGAAGTAGAGATGGACTTATGCAAGGCTTTGAGTATTGTTGCTGATAGTACATTTAGACCACAGCGGTCATGGTGGATAGTTACCTGCCTGTATCTCCCAGTTTACCTGTCTGGCTGTCTACCCCTCTCCCAGCCTGTCTGCCTGTCTACCTTTCATGGGCAATTTAAAATTGTTCCTAAACCTGCATGGAATCTGTCTGTTGTTACATTTCAATTTAGTAAATTGTATTTGGAAGCCCAAGTAACGTAGTCTAACAGTAGAAACATGGAGAGTTGAAGGACAGACCGTGAAGGACAAAAACTCTGTATTGATTCTCATTTTGGGATGATGTGAGGTAAACACTATCTTTGAAGAGCTCACTGCAGCATTACACAACGTCCCCCCTCCCCCTCTCGCTCCCTCTCCGCCTCCCTCCCCCCTTTCAGTTCTGTGTTCTATCAGCAACCCCCCCAACTCTGAATACAGCTGCTTTCAACTCCAGTTCAATTCCTGTGGGGAATCGATTCAACTCACTTTCACTTGAAGAATTCCGAGAGCAGAATGTGACTAAATAAGTAAACATTAAAAAGGAAATGAAACATGTTTGCCATCAATTAGTATGTCAGTCCATCAGTCAGCAGACAGATAACTAAGCAATTAAATAAATAAGCATCAGCTTTGGAAGACTTGAGCCAAAACTAAATAATAGGAAATCAGATTTAAAATAAGCCCACATCAATTAAATAGCCTGATCACATGATGTGCCTCTCCTAAATCTAAATACACATTTATAAAACGCAGTCAGACAGACAAAAACAATATGTATTTTTCCATTTAACCTGCAGACCATACATTATCAACCCCCGACCTGGTGGAGTCCAGAAACAGAGCGGACAACCGGCAAGCCTATAAATAAAGTAAACGCTGCCTCCTCCACTTTACTGCTCACATTGAGTAATGAACCACTGCACTGGTAGTGAGTCAATACATTCTAGCATTTACTGGGCTCAGTGACACAGACTCCATAACAGAGGTAACAAAACATCTTCCCAGAGACGTAAAGATAAAACATTGTTTTCCTTTAGTCTTTTCACCAAAAACACAGAACACAGAACTTTAAATGAGGCCTACAGTGGTGAATAGAGTACTTAAAACTTAATATATGATTTAGTACCGTCCCACAAAAATCAACTCATTCAGGAAAACAAGGCAAAACAGATTCAACACTCATACTTACGTAAGAGGTTCAACTTTCTTAAACTTTCAAAATGTCCTTAAATGACACCGATATGACAATAATTTCTCAGTTCCTCCGCTCATTTTGAAGACAAACCCCTACATTTCCATCCAGAGGAGCAACAGATCAGTAGCCTATGGTGTAGTACTGAAGAGAGGACCCCTGGTGATGACTTCGAAATGTTTTTAACATTCTTAGTGAGGCCTCTTAACTGACTGACACTCTAGGGGGCGGGGGGGGGGATTAAATATACATCCTGACAGTACAGTAGTAACAGTCTCAATAAAACAGAGGGAGATTCTGCCAACTGTCACTGAAGATGGACTGCCCTGCCATGTTGGATGTGATTGAAAGTGCTGACAGAATACAAACTGAAATGAATGTTAAATGAAATACGACAAATTGATTGATTTATTGTTTTGGGTGCTTACAAGAAGTCAACTGCAATGACATTACTGCATTCATATTGAGGCGAAAAGCCTCATCTTATACACACAGTTAACCAGACCACAGTGCTAGAACATTTTATGTGGGTGGGAAACTGGCAAAAAGTGACAGACTTAGAAAATGTGCGTGTTTACTTCAGTGTAATGAGATGGAATGAGTGACTGGCCATCTTATGTGACTGAGTATCTAGGGAAATCAGAGGGAGGGGGTTGAGTGCCAGGGGCTTACAAACAACTCCATCAATAAGTAGCCCTTTAATTGCTATTTCTGCCCCGATAAAGCTTCAACTAACATTATTCATTTTAACAACTATTTCTAAAAATAGGTCTCATAAAAAGCAATCTCTTTCTCCACTCAATATAGGTAAGAGCCTGCAAGTTCCTGGTCTGAATCGTAGTCTCCGAGCCACAACACACAGCCAACTAATAAAATATTGATAATATCCTCCTGTCCCTGATACAGTTGAACTACCCCCACTGATGGGGGGGGGGGGGGGGGGTCAATACAGTTACAAACTGGGATATTACTTTTGACAATATATTGCGTCGTATTGTTGACAAAAATCGCAATATTATTTTTGCGCTAGTTAGCCGTCTGCACCATAACTCCAGTATTTTTCCTTCATAGCTTGTTCTCCATCTTCTTTTTAACTAGTTAAATGTAACTAAATGTAATCGAAAATGTAATCTTTGTAATCCCCAAAAGGAAATATTTATAATGAGGGCCATAAAGAATAACTAGTAATGCTGCATACTCAAAGAAAGATTCAAATATCACCTTTCTGGCTTCCTGAACTCGTTAGGAAATCGCCTTTCATCTCATATCAATCTTGTACGTCTATGACATACATAGTGTTTTTTGCTCTTCCGACTGTCCATCAACTCATGACTGAACCCTACAGTGCATCGTAACCACTGATAAAGCACATGCCTGCAGTCGTTACATCTTAGTGAGTCCATGCACCTTATTACGTTAAGCACATTTTTACTCCTGAACGTTTTAGGCTTGCCGAAACAAAAGGGTTGACTACTCAGCTTTTCATGTTTTATTCATTTGTAAAAATGTCAAAAACATAACGTCAGTGGAATTATGGGGTATTGTATGTAGGCCAGTGACAACATCTAAATCCATTGTAAATTCAGGCTGTAACACAACAAGATGGGAAAAAGTCAAGGGGTGTGAGTACTTTCTGAAGGCATGATAATATGGTATCGTGAGAACCCTGGCAATTCCCAGCCCTAAACCCCACACGCTTTACTTCCTCCTTTCATCCCTTTCTTCCATGCAGTCCTGAAGCTTCTGTGATGCCACGAGAGGAAAGATGACACGCTCTCTTTTTCTCTTCCTACCCCCCCCTTCTCTCTTCACCCACTCCCAGGCAGGGTGACACAGTGGTAACGTTAATGAGCTTGGCGTGATCACCTTTTCCTGAACCCCTCTCCCTTTCCCTTTTTCTCCCTCGCCTAAGCCAGAGACATTAAGCAGTTCTCACTCTCTGCCTCTACAAAGGCCTAGCTTAAATAAAACATTTGAGTTATGTTTTTTAATGTCACCGATAGGGACTTGAAAAGGCACTACTACCTCAAGACAGACCTTTGAAAGAGCCGGGCTCTGAAATTCAAAGCCGTGACGTTTCCTTTCCCCGGGAGCTTCTGCGGTGACATTAAATGGGAGGACAGCAACGTGCTTAAAGGAGAAACTGGGGTCGATATCATTTTACAGGGGTTCACTTCTAAGACTTGAATTGTGTTTACCGTCGGTCACATACTGTGTCGTGTACCATCGGTCACATACCACGATGCTGAGGGACAGAACAAATTCCTTGGTTGTGCACCTATGTAGACAAACAAGCCCCTCTCGAACACCCAAACCCCAGGGCTTCACCAGGGGACTCATGTATCAAGGTGCGTGTGCACAAAAAGAGATGCGTGCGACAGTTTTTCCTGCAAAGGTTGGTAATTATCCATTTTGAACTGGACAGAAAAGTGTGTGCGCATCTCCACGCAAATCTCAAATCATGTGCGCACACAACTTCACACAACTTCTCGTGGTTGATCAACTGTATGCAAGCAAGTAGGCTATTGTTATTTTGGGGGAAATGGAGGAGTTTGATGCACAGGAATTATAATAATGGTAGGCTAATATAAATATTGGCCTAATGATAAAAGAGATTAATTTGCCGTTGGTAAGACGACAGCATAGCAGAATGTCATCTAATATGTTAATTTTACATTTATATTCCTAAGTCATAATCATATTGCAGGACATGTCTCTCCTTTTCTGACATGACTGGTTTATTCTGCTACGAATATTAGGCTACTATTCATCACTCATTCAATAAGACAAGCAAAGTGAACAGCGCGGTAGCCAATGGCAGTATGTATAGGCTACAGTATTGCTGTTTGACAGGAGCGTGACATAATAGCCTATTTCATCTCAGAGCCTGTGTCAACGCAGCAGATAAAACCACAATCTACTGATAAACTAAATATTGAAAAAAAACATTTGTATTTTGCATAGAACTCTGCGCTGTAGCATTTACTTTTAAATTGTTCAAAAGGACAATCAATCTTGCAGAATACACGGCCAGTGTTTTTGCCAATCGCATGCGATTTTTTTAAGTCACTGCAACAACAAAAAATTACATTCTGCCCACACCTCTACAGAAATGTAGCAATATATTTAAGAAACTATCATGGCAAGGTTATAGGCAGAGTTATAGAGCTAGTTCACAAACCCTACAAAAATAGTATGGCTCTGATTTATCAATTAAAACATGCATATTTTGTGTGCGACAGTTTGATCAATCCCAACAATTTGTTGCAAACGCAAATCCTAGAATCTCCATGTACACTAGAGTTTTATTTGAAATGTACGCACGGTTGATAAATGAAACCCCAGATCTGTGGATTAAAGGCACAATCTGGGATATTTGAAAATGGTTATATTGTTTCCCATCCTCATCTGTCAGCTTTATACCAAACCAAGTAGCGTTGGGTTGACACACAAACTCAGGATTGTGACTTTAAAAGGAAAAGGCTGTTGCTGCTGGGCTGAGATTGTCACACTGTTCCCAGATGCTGAGCTGTACTGCTGTGTGTTCTACAATAATTCCCCAGACACGCAACGAACACAGCCAGGGGGCCGCGCCCCATTACTGCATGCTGGGAGAAGACGGCCTGCAATAACCCCCACCGTGTGTGACATCACCACACTGCAGACAAACAGCTGGGGGGTGATAGAGAATAGCTGGAGGGAGGAAGAGGGAGAGAGGTAGGATGGGCAAGTGAGCGAGACAAAAAAAGAGAGAAAGAGAGACAGAGAGAGGCGGGCGAGAAGAGAAGGCGTGGAAACGCAGTTTACAGGGGACAGATTTGTGCACGGCCCATTTCACAGAGTGTCTCTGCCAAAGCCACCATTGAGAAACTCACTGAGAACTATAGAGGTTTTAAGCTGTTCAAACAGTCACTCGAGCATGGAGTTAGGAGTCTGGTGGACAAGGTTTCAACTTGAGTGAGATCAGTGCACATACTAGCTGAAATATAACAATAAAATATGTTCTGTCCCTTTTTTTATGCTCAGCCTCACACACAAAATGTCACAGCTAGAAAAGCCTTATTTCTCAATCATACTTCTCGCCTTTCTGTCTGGAGGCATCACAGGCTGTAACTGCCCATTGTTAGAGTGTGACGGCCGCTGACACACACGGTGGGTGTATGACGGCCACAGGGATATAGCTGAGCTGCTGTTATTCCAGCAGGTTTACACAGTGAGGATGCTGGGTAGATGGGAACATAGCCTCCCTCAGCGTAGCAACAGTCCCTCGCTGCTGCTGACATTGGCAAATATTTCATACTGTTGGCACTCTGCTCTCTCTCTCCCATGCAACCTACTTGTTGTGTGTATGGACTGTTGTGTGTATGGACTGTTGTGTGTATGGACTGTTGTGTGTATGGACTGTTGTGTGTATGGACTGTTGTGTGTATGGACTGTTGTGTGTATGGACTGTTGTGTGTAACTGACAGATGCACACACGTTAATATTTTTAAAGGTATGTAAATTGTAAAGTCTGTTATGTATTTTTCGTTATGTGTCAGACCCCAGTAAGACTAGCTGTCTCCATTGGCTAATGGGGATCCTAATGAATCAACATCTCTCCCTCTCTATCCGTATTCACTATCTGTTTTCTCCTCTCTCTTCCTCCCTGTATCTCTCCACTATCTGTTTTCTCCTCCCTCTCCCTTCCTCCCTGTGTCTCTCCCTCTCTATCCACTATCTGTTTTCTCCTCTCTCTTCCTCCCTGTATCTCGCCACTATCTGTATTCTCCTCTCTCTCTCCCTTCCTCCCTGTGTCTCTCCCTCTCTATCCACTATCTGTTTTCTCCTCTCTCTTCCTCCCTGTATCTCGCCACTATCTGTATTCTCCTCGCTCTCTCCCTTCCTCCCTGTGTCTCTCCCTCTCTATTCACTATCTGTTTTCTCCTCTCTTCCTCCCTGTTTCTCCTCTCTCCCTCTCCTTGTATTCACTATCTGCTTTCTCCACTCCCTCCCTGTATCTCTCCCTCACTCTCCTGTTTCCCCTCTCTACCAAAAGGAGTAAACTAGTCTTGATAGTGAGGTCAGTGAGGCATCTGCTCTACCTCCCCCTCTCCTCAGGTGAGTACCTATCTCCTGAGTCCAAATGAAGCCCACTGTCACCCAGCCACCAACTGAGACTGGCTTGGTTGAGCATTACACACCATTACACCCACAGGCACAATGCTGGCTTTCCTAAAGGACATGCATGGTTGGCTGCGGTCAGGGGATGATTTCAGATGATCTCAGAAGATCAGTAGTATGAAATTGAGAAAATTGCAGTAGGTTTTTAAACTAATACTGACAAAAACATTTGACTATGTAATGTGTGTTATTCCTAGAGTAGAGCTAGTCAGACATTTTCTCTTTCCTTTTTTTTTTTTTAAAGAGTTACTATTTGTATTTAGTTTCCTTTCTATTCAGTACATGTCTCAGCCCTGGGAGGGGTTCTACTAGGCTGTATACCAGGGATCATTTGGTTATTTGATTTTGAATTTTAAGACTCCTTTAAGTATAAAAAAAAAAAAGATAAACAAAAATGATTTTATGGAAAATTGAATTTGGCCTTACTGCTAGAAGCCTGTACGAACACACTGAATAACGATTCACTATATGGACAACAGATAGTCCCCAAAAAAATTCAAAAGTAAGTTTGTTCTTTAGTGTCTGCCCTATATCTGAGAGACATAAGCATTATCAGGAAACCTTTTTAATATTATATTTATTTATTTAAACCCCTATTTTTGGCACTAAACAGTCTCCATATATACTTCCAACAATTTTTTTAACTGGTACCGGGGAACCTTCAGATGAGTCTTGAGGCCTGTGGCGTCCTAAAGCAAAACATGTATCTGTTCGTGAGAGCCTCACCTTTCTACAGATGGGTCATATTCGTGTGTAGCCCAATCTGTTCAGACGCTACAGACAGAAGTTGGCAGATCGGCTAACTTCAGACGAGTCTCTGTCACTTTTCACAGCAGATGAGGTGGATTGAGACGCATCCAATGCAAAAAAACAGATCTCCATCTTAAACTGACAGATTGTTAAAGGGATTTTTTAAATGTTGCTAATTAGATTACCGCGGGGTCGACTCTAGGGTTTAAGGGGTGCGACTTACATTGTTAAAAGAGTGCCCACTCAAAGACACATCTGGGTTTTGTGTGTGTGTGTGTGTGTGCTGACCTTGGTCCGAGAGGAAGTCCAGCATGGTCTGAAGCAGAAAGGAGAGGTGGCGGACGGACAGCCCGGGGTTTCCCATACGACGGGACGCGTACACCAGCTCATGGAGCAGACGCATCTGTACTGCTGCCCAGCCACGGTGGGTACCTGGGGGAGAGAAGATGATTTTATTGTCTAAATGTAAATTCTTTCAAATGTGTCTTCTACAATAACCATCCCAGCCCCTCTGAAAAGACACACATACAGAGGTTGGAGCAGAGGGCAGTCATTCTACTGCACCGGTGGAGCTGGTTTTCGGGATTCAATGCCTTGCTCAAGGGCACAACTGCAGGATATGGCATGTAGGATTTGATACCAGTAAGGGGGGGAAGAAAAAGAGAGAGGGGGGGGGGGGGGCTCATCCAAACATTCTCGTACCAGAGCAACATGTGAGATTGTGAGCTGTGCCGTGTGGCGTTGGCTCAACGTTATTTGTGTTCTGCAGCAGACATCTTAAGAAAGGAGAGAAAGCAGGAGAGAGAGAGAGAGAGGGAAGGAAAAAAGGATAGCCTGCTCAGAGGTAAATAAGAATCAATTGCTCCCTGAGCGACACAGTCTGTGGAGCTCAAAAAAATTGTGACCAAGATGCTTGTCCGTTGTAAGTGTTCTCTCTACTGTTGGAGGATATTATTAATAAATAAATAAAATAAATATATATAAATCATATTAACGCAAATCTCGCCTAAGCCATTTCCTCCTCCTCCTGTGGCGCCCACTAAGCAATCTATATATAGCAGCATCCACCTGTCTGTAACACCATGTGATGCTACCGCTGCTTATCTGAAGGGCACCAATACAGAGGAAGGGAGGACACACTGCTGCTCTCCCTCTCTCCCCCTCTCTCCATGCATGCTGCGAGCTCTGTATTAACTCCTACACTGAACAAAAATATAAACGCAACATGTAAAGTGTTAGTCTCATGTTTTATGAGCTGAAATAAAAGATCCCAGAAATGTTTCTCTCAAATCTTGTGCACACATTTGTTTACATCCCTGTTCGTGAACATTTCTCCTTTGCCAATATAATCCATCCAACTGACAGGTGTGGCATATGAAGTAGCTAAGTAAACAGCATGATCATTCCACAGGTGCACCGTGTGCTGGGGACAATAAAAGGCCACTAAAATATGCAGTTGTCAAACACCACAATGTCACAGATGTCTCAAGTTGAGGGAGCGTACAATTGGCATGCTGACTGCAGGAATGTCCACCAGAGCTGTTGCCAGAGAATTGAATGTTAATTTCTCTACCATAAGACGCCTCCAAAGTTGTTTAAGAGAATTTGGCAGCACGTCCAACCGGCCTCAAAACAGCAGACGTGTAACCACACCAGCCCAGGACATCCACATCCAGCTTCTTCACTTACGGCATCGTCTGAGACCAGCCACCCGGACAGCTGATGAAACTGTGGGTTTGCACAACCGAATAATTGTTGCACCAACTGTCAGAAACCGTCTCAGGGAGGCTATCTGCGTGCTCGTTGTCCTCACCAGGGTCTTGACCTGACTGCAGTATGGCGTCGTAACCGACTTCAGTGGGCAAATGCTCACCTTCAATGGCCACTGGCACGTTGGAGGAGTGCGCTCTTCACGGATGAATCCCAGTTTCAACTGTACCGGCAGATAACGTGTATGGTGTTGTGTGGGCGAGTGGTTTGCAGATGTCAACGTTGTGAACAGAGTGCCCCATGGTGATGGTGGGGTTATGGTATGGGTAGGCATAAGTTACGAAAAACGAACACAATTACATTTTATTGATGGTAACTTGAATACACAGAGATACCGTGACGTGATCCTGAGGCCCATTGTCGTGCCATTCATTCGCCACCATCACCTCATGTTTCAGCATGATAGTACATGTCCCCATGTTGCAAGGATCTGTACACAATTCATGGAAGATAAAAATTTACAAGTTCTTCCATAGCCATGTTACCCATTGAGCATGTTGGGGATGCTGTGGATTGTGTACGACAGCGTGAACTAGTTCCCGCCAATATCCAGTAACTTTTCACAGCCATTGAACAGGAGTGGGACAACATTACAAAGGCCACAATCAACAACCTGATCAACTCTATGTGAAGGAGATGTGTTGCGCTGCATGAGGCAAATGGTGGTCACACCAGATACAGACTGGTTTTGAGCCACACCCCTACTTTTTTTTTAAGGTATCTGTGACCAACAGATGCATATCTGTATTCTCAGTCGTGAAATCCATAGATTAGGGTCTGAATTTATTTAAATTGACTGATTTCCTTTAACTCAGTAAAATTGTGGTATGTTGCGTTTATATTTTTGTTCAGGGTAAATAAAAGGTATCCTAAAACCTCTCTCTCACTCGCTCTCTCCCCCAGCTAAATGTCTTCTGTGGTATTTTCGAGGAGGTATTCAAGGTGTCTGGGAATCCAATTAGCACCACCATGATAATGACATGCAGCACAATGCTCAACCTGTCACAAACACACCACCCTGTCACACAGTGTCTGTATCAAAAGGCACTGTACCTTCTGGTAGGAGACTTAGCAGTTCCAAGTAAGGTGACGTTTGATACTACTGTCCTCCCCTACGGTCATTGGGGGGAGGTAGGCAGGTAGCCTAGTGGTTAAAGCGTTGGACTAGTAACCAAAACGTTGCAAGATCAAATAACCGAGCTGACAAGGTACAAATCTGTCGTTCTGCCCCTGAAGAAGGCAGGTAACTGTTCCTAGTCCGTCATTGAAAATAAGAATTTGCTCTAAACTGACTTGCCAAGTTAAATAAAGGTACAAAAAAAAATTACAATTTAAGCATGAAGAGTGCATGGCAGCTAAATGCCTTTTTGTGAGTTTGTGGTCTTTGAAACAGTATGTCCTCCGAACTGAGAGAAAGAGAGACAGAGATAGAAATAGCCTAAGAGGGAGGGATGGGAGAGAAAGAAAGGATAAAGAGCAGAGAGAAGAGCGAGAGGCGGTCCTCTCAACCTGGTAAAGAGGAGAGTACTGAGGGCTCCCGAGCCAATTAAAAAACAATTCGCTCGTTCATTTCTCTGCCCGCCAGCCCTGTACCCTGATGGAATGCACTTTTGAGCCCCATTTCCTCTGACGTTACCCTCCTGCACCAGGGGCCTGGCTAGCTCTCCTCACAGCTCAATTATCTCCCACCTGACACCTCTCCTCAGGCTGAAGGTCTCAGAGGCATGGCTGTGGTAGAAAGTCATGCTGCCTTATGAACAACCTGTCTGTCGGTCTTTCTTTGTTTTGTAAAAGAATGTAGGGAGGAAGAAATCCATATTCGACACACACACCACAACATAATTGTTTGACTACCTCACAATAGTTTTCCTCTCTTCCTTGAACTGTTCCATGGAAGTGAAGTGGAGGTCAACAACGTCTCTCTCTCTGTCTGACAAACTCTCCTCAAGTGAGTCCTTTGAACGAGGATCACAGTAGAGATATAGATGACCCTAAATCGTTGTTTTGTCTGTCAGCGTTTCTTTTACGCTCCAACCCCTCGTGGTGGAGTGGGTGGAGCAGGGTGAGGTTCAAGAGCCTGCAGTGCACAGCAGCTTATCCTGAGGACCATGAGTGTTGGCACGTGTGTGTGTGTGTGTGTGTGTGTGTGTGTGTGTGTGTGTGTGTGTGTGTGTGTGTGTGTGTGTGTGTGTGTGTGTGTGTGTGTGTGTGTGTGTGTATGCGCGCATCAGGCAGAGTGGCAGTTTATAAAGGCCTGGGTCAGTGCAGGTCTCAAATCAATTGTGTCTCTCTATGCGCAAAGCGGTGCCTTGAATACGTATTACCTCTGAGAAGAGCTCTTGAAGGGGAGACCCTTTAAATAAAGCTCACGGCAGGGGAAGGCAATGTTATTACATTTCTCGCTTTGAGTATTGACGTTACTGAAACAGGGAAGTATGTGTGTGTGTGTGTGTCTTTTATTGATAATTTCAAAGTTCTAGGGGATCACTCACCAGTGTATAGGACACTTTTGAGACAGAGGAGAGGCATATCCAATCGGGTACCTTTGCTGAAGTCTTTGGGGTCGAGGGAGAGGCTGTATCCAGGCAGGGTCTCCAGCAGCAGCTTGTAGCAGGCCCTCCAGCCAGGCTCTGGGATGGTGGGGGCCACACACTGCATGGCTGCTACCCGCTTGAAGAAGGCTGATTTACGGTGGAAACCAATCAGGTGGTAGAGCTCAGAGAGGATGCTGTAACGCTGGATCTTCTCTTCCTCTGACAGCTGAGAAGACAGGAGAGAACATTGGTTGGTTGGTTGATTCTAGTAGATAATTGAAAAACTATTTAAACCACACACTGTATGTAAAATGTATGCACAGACTTACAGTCATGCGTTCATAGATTTTACATACGGGTTGTCCCAGATCTGTTATAGAACTCAAATTGAACTTTTACAGAGAAATAAGTTGTATAACTTTGTGTTATCGTCGAGGATTTATAATGAACAACAATATAAACGCAACATGTAAAGTGTTGGTCCCATGTTTCATGAGCTGAAATAAAAGATCCCAGAAATGTTCCATACTCACAAAAAGCCTTGTGCTGGGGACCTTGTGCTGGGGACACTAAAAGGCCACTAAAATGTGTCGTTTTGTCACACAACACAATGCCAGAAGTTTTGAGGGAGCGTGCAATCGTCAGGAATGTCCACCAGAACTGTTGCCAGAGAATTCAATGTTTATTTCTCTACCACCTCCAATGTCGTTTTAGAGAATTTGACAGTACGTCCAACCGGCCTCACAACCGCAGACCACGTGTAACCACACCAGCCCAGGACCTCCACATCAGTGTTCTTCACCTGCGAGATCGTCTGAGACCAGTCACCCAGACAGTTGATGAAACTAAGCAGTATTTCTGTCTGTAATAAAGCTCTTTTGTGGGTAAAAACGTATTCTGATTGGCTGGGCCTGGCTCCCAAGTGGGTGGGCCTATGCCCTCCCGAGGCCACCCATGGCTGCACTGTATTGTATTTCAATTGACTGATTTCCTAATATGAACTGTAACTTAGTAACATTTTTAAATTGTTGCATATTTTTGTTACATTTAGCATCTGCTAAATGGTATATAATATTATTATTATAAAATCCTTAACGATAACACAAAAAAGTTGTACAACTTATTTCCAAATAAATCTCTGAAAAAAAGTTAAATTTGATTTATAAAACAAATCTATGGAAAGGATATGAGAACGATCAGTCACTGCACACTGGCAGAACTGGCCGGGGCTCAAGTGAGATTTCCCTCCTACAGAGCAGATCCTGAATTGAGCAGGGTTTCAGTTCCTTGCAGGATGGCCTCATGTACCTGTCAGAAGAGCTGTATTATGGGACCCGGCTGTTGGCAGGCAGATCCCCTGGAGATCATCACACAGGAGAGCAGCAGAGACCGGTGCCTGACTACAGGACCTGGAGCCAGAGCATGAACCCTAGGTGTTAACAGTCTCTGTGGGACCTCTGTGGTTAACAGTCTCTGTGGGACCTGGGTGTTGGCAGGCAGTCCCTCTGGTATCCCATAGGGCCAGGAGTCTTTCCTGACTATGATCTGACTAGGTAAAACTCTGGGCCCTGGTTATAGACTACAACTAGGGACCAGAGTTGGTCCTGAATACGAGATCTAAGCATGGGACTTGACAAGGCAAAACTCTGGTCCCTAACTAGCAGAATGTGTGTGCGAGACCAGGATGATGGTTCACCCACAGAGAGGTACATCTACATGTCAGGTGAGGTCTTACCTGTCCCAGGTTGATGTAGACAGCATTCTGGAGGAACTCTGAGGCCTCCATGGCCCTCTTCTGAATGGCTAGCACCCTGACTGCCTTCACACACGCCTCCAACTCTATCACGCCTGCATTCTTATACTGGGGGAGGGATGTAAGGAGAGGGAGAGACAGGGATAAAGAGAGAGAACGCAAGAGGGCAATAAGAACAGACAAGGCCCAGGCTCAGCATAAGGAAAACTTAAGAAACCAATGAGGACTACATTGACTTTTCCCACCCGGCGTAATTATCTGAACTGATGTATTCCATCATGTCTCTTTCTCTCTGTGCTCCAGACATCTTTATCAGATTACTGATTCTAGTTCATGTGGTGATACGGCTCCACGGTCGTTCATTATTACTTTGTGCCACATGGTTCTTTCAGGGGAGTCCCGGGTTCTCCCCGAGTAGCAGTTCTAATGAAGTGGAGGAACCTGAGTGGAGGTACAACAGTGCTCTCTCACACATTCACACACGATCCCCCACCCACTCCTATCCCCATTGCCTCCTTATTAAACTGCAATTCATATTTCAATGGCCCTGTCGTGTTGAGATAATGTAATTTAATTTTGAGTGAACTAGTTACAGGTATAAGGGCCAAGGGAGGTCAGAGCAAGAAGCCAATTATAATAGTGGAGATAAAGACTTTCAGAAGGCCTACTGGGATATTATTTTGTAGTAATTCATTTTACCCTTATTTTACCAGGTAAGTTGACTGAGAACATATTCTCATTTACCGCAACAACTTGGGGAATAGTTACAGGGTAGAGGAGGGGGGATGAATGAGCCAATTGTAAACTGGGGATGATTAGGTGACCGTGATGGTATGAGGGACAGATTGGGAATTTAGCCAGGACGCCGGAGTTAACACCCCTACTCTTACGATAAATGTCATGGGATCTTTAGTGACCACAGAGTCAGGACACCCTTTTAACATCCCATCTGAAAGATGGCAACTAACACAGGGCAATGTCCCCAATCACTGCCCTGGCGCAAAGGGGATGAGAAAATATTTGACTAGAGGAAAGAGTGCCTCCTCCAACACCACATCCAGCAGCATCTGGTCTCCCATCCAGGGACCAACCCTGCTTAGCTTCAGAGGCAATCCAGCAGTGGGAGGTGGTATACTGCTGGGATGTTACACCTCTGTGTTTTTACCCCAAAGCTTTAAGGTTTGTTTGTTTTTGTTAACGCATACCTGTGCTATACCAGTAAGTATAGTTATCAATAGATCAACAATGCAATTAACTAATGTCTTTTATTTGTTTAATTGCAACTGATGGAGTTATAGGGCATTTGAGATGACCCCACACTTCCATTTGGCTATTAGTAACAGACACTGACGTCATTCTAGCTAAGCCTTCCACCGTTGACTCTCTGAGCGCACTCAGACGGTTTCTCCTGTAGTCAGCATGTAGTAGTTTGTTTACCGTGTGAACACAGCCTCTCTCTGCCGCATCAGACGCCCAACCATCACTGATACCTAGTGCGCTACTGTCCCCTGGTGGAGATGTTGAGAACTGCAAACTGGATAGTGGATAATGGATCAGTCTGCAAAGAGCAAACACTGAACCTTGTTGAAACATTGTATGTAATAAAGTACGTAGGAGCATTCAGAGTGTGGGTATCTGTTTCTTTCCTGTGATGTATACTTTTTCTACCCTGCACCTGAAAAATAACTAGATGTACTTTTGAATTATTAGTGCTTTTGAATTATTCTTGTTCCAATACCTTGCCATAGCAGGAAATGGAACAAAGTAGACAGGAGCATTCAATAATGTGAATATATATTTGTTGTATTTTCCAATACCTTGCCATAGTAGGAGATGGCCTCCTTGTATTTCTCTATGATGTCCTCAGGGCCCAGGCAGTTCTTGGCCCGACCAATCTCACTGCTGGTGTCTGCACTGATCCCATTGGCTGTGAGGGCACCTGGAGGGACGGGGGAGAGAGAGCGCGAGAGAGAGGGCACGAGAGACAAGGGAAAATGGGGAGAGAAAGAGGGAAAATGACATTAATGACCGTGATGATTGTCAATGCTCAGACCCATCCACCACTTGGTTCTTCACATCCATGCATATCAGTGGAGGCTGCTGAGGGGAGGCCGGAACGGAGCAAATGGAATGGCATCAAACAGCTGGAAACCACGTGTTTGACGTATTTGATACCATTCCACTGACTACACTCCGGCCATTACCACGAGCTCGTCCTCCCCAATTAAGGTGCCACCAACCTCCTGCGATGCATATGGCCAAAGTCACAACAATCAACAATGACATACTCACTGGTAAACTGTGTATAGCTTATCTGAGCATACACATTTAATGCAGCCTCGACAGGAGCTTCAGACACTGAGATGAAGACAACACTCCATGATTGCCATGCATTGTACACAACAATCTATCTCTAAATAAAAAGGCCTTTGAGGGTCACTGTGCATTGTTATGTGATCAAAATGACGCTGATTGTATCATGTGCTCAGTAGTTTGGAATGGTTCAATTGAAATGGTTCAAAAATGAATATGTGCAAGGAGAATCTCTCTCCTCTACCTATCTGATTTGAATACAAATGTAGTATTGATAGAACATTGCCTAGCAACAGCTCTAGCTGGCTCCGTAGCAACGGCATCGCGGCTATGTCACTATGACACAGCATTACATGTGAATCATAAGACTAGACTGGGAACACATACAGGTACTAGAAATGTATGCAATCACTGTACTGTAAGCTGTTTTGGATAAAAGCTTCCGCTAAGTACTCCTCTGTAGCTCAGTTGGTAGAGCGACACGCTTGCAACGCCAGGAGAGTGGGTTCAATTCCCAGGACCACCCAATCGTAAAACATGTATGCATGCATGACTAAGCTGCTTTGGATAAAAGCGTCTGCTATAGGGCATATATTATATTTTTTATATAGTAAGTGTTAGACAACTTGTTACAGTCGGATCTACAGTCGGATCTACACACTTTACACAGAGCCCTTGAGTTGAATGGTTTAGTAAAACCGACAATAGTTCCTAAAAAGGAAACAGTATTTCTTACTGACAGGTTGGCCGAAATGTCTAACACTGAACACTTCTAGATTTGAACTTGAGGCTACAGGAAATGCACTCAAACTCGCCAGCAGCATACCACCCTGCATCCCACTGCTGGCTTGCTTCTAAAGCTAAGCAGTGTTGGTCCTGGATGGGAGACCAGACGCTACTGGAAATGGTGTTGGAGGGCCAGAATATCCCAATCCCCAGGGCAGTGATTGGGGACATTGCTCTGTGTAGGGTGCCCCGTGTAGGGTGCCGTCTTCGACGGGACGTTAAACGTGTGTCCTGACTCTCTGTGGTCGCTAAAAGAGCCCATGGCACTTATCGTAAGAGTAGGGGTGTTAACCCCGGTGTCCTGGCTAAATCACCAATCTGGCCCTCATACCATCATGGCCACCTAATTATCCCCAGTTTACAACTGGCTCATTCATTCCCTCTCCTCTCCCCTGTAACTATTCCCCAGGTCAATGATGTAAATGAGAATGTGTTCTCAGTCAATTTACCTGGTAAAATAAGGGTTCAATAAAATAAAATAAAAATAGTTTGGATGCCTCAATCAGCAGTGTTGGGATTTCAATAGCAACATCGCCACCTCCTGGTGCATGTCTACATTTCTTTGAAATAATAGACCAATCGAAATTACTCAATCACTTCCTTTTGAATTCTAATAGGTTATGTGGTTCTTCTTCTACATAGTGTTGGATATAATGTCCTTGAACATTATTTTAAAATGGTTACTATTCATTGATTAGAAGAAGAGGTCAATGGCGTGATCAAACGTGAACAACATCTAAAGCTGACAAGAATAACAGGACTACAATACCTGCCTTAAGAGGAGAAAAAACATCCGTTTTGATTTACCAGTGGTGGAAACAATCAAAGTTGGAATCAGATGTAGTGCAATGGGTTGTTAGCCTGGTCCCAGATCTGTTTGTATTGTCTGGCCTTAGGCGGTGAGACACCACTAACAGATCTGAGAACAAGCTAGGGAGGTTGTCGTCACAAAAAGCATGGGACGCTGCATGAAAGCAAACACAGACAGACAGCAGGAAAACACACAGGTGAGATGTCTAGGTAGAAGTAGAGCTATGCAGCGCTGGCTGGTTAGTGTCATACCATACCTGGGTCAATGAGTACCTCCTGTGCCCCTACGGTAACAGACAGACACACAGAGAGAGAATGAAGGTTCACACAGTGCAGTTAGTTATTGAAAGCAATGTTAGTCCCCAAACAAGCCACTTTTCAGCCGGTTCCTTGAGACTTTCCCATCCATCCCTGCGCTATAGTAGGCTAATGCTAATACTTGTACAAGTAAAAGCAAAATATGTGTTGTTATTTAGGGGTTAAAGTAAGTGACTAGTTAATCATATTAAGTAAAGATATGGGTGAATGGAAATATGATAGTAAATAAGGTTCAGAACAAATGGGTTAGGATGTGGGGGCCACCGGATTTCTCAGGTAATGTTGTCCAGGGCACAGAACAGAAGCAGCTGGGCTGAGAAAAGCTTAGCAAAGCTTGGGTTGCCATAGTAGCTGCAGTTGCTTGGGCCACACAGATCTCATCCTTCCAACGGTCATAAAATCACAGCTCATTCAGAATCCTCCAGACATCTTCCACAACACAACTTTTTGTCTTAATTAATGAGACCCCCCCCCCCCCCCCCCGCCAGATTAAAAACACATTGCATGCCACCACAACAACACAATCCACCCTCCAGAACCACATTACAACTGTACATCCAACCCCCCTCTCCAACCGTACAGACAGCCCCCTGAGCCCCCACACCTCCTGAAACATCTCCACACTCTTCATTTTATTAAAACATTCTAACCTAAGGCACGCAGCTACCTTCCCTTTCAATAATAACACCGGGTCTGTCCCCCCCGCCCCGGACCCGGTTCCTCCTTGGCTTGGCCAAACAAAAGGTTCAACAAAACACATTTTAGCCTTTCACTGCTTGTATACCTCAGGCCCCATCACAAACATCCCCACAGAGAAGACCACCCCCAACCTCACACACAGAGAGAGCGAGGAGTGCTGCTTACCTGGCCGATGTCTCTTCCCTGCGTCCGCTGCCTGTCCCTGGCCCTGTGCCAGGCTGGGTTTGCGTCCGACAGCCTTCCCTGCTGTTCCTCCAGGGTAGTGGAAGATAACAGAGGCTGAACACAGGCCCTCTAACGCAGCTGGAGAACCAAGACATAATGAAACAGAGTATCATACGTTTTTCTAAAGGGCATTCTGTATGTACGGCAAGGGTGGCGAACCGTCCTCCTGGAGAACTACTGGGCTTGGCAGGTTTTTGCTACTACCCTGTTGTAGCACACCTGACTCAGATCCTCATCTGCTTCAAGGTCATGGTGAGCAGCTGATTAGAATAGAATCCGGTGTGTTATAGTAGGGTCGGAGCAAAAACCTGCAGAGTATCCAACCCTGCTTTATCGGATCTAAGAAAAGAGCAGGAAGAGGAGGAGCCATGTCTTACCCCCCAGCCACAGGAAGTCATTGACGGAGCGGAGCAGCTCCACAGCCATGTGATAGTGGACCAGGGCATCCTGCAACATGCCTGCCTGCAAACACAGGTCCCCAACGTGCTTCCTCATACGGCCCTGGCAACGCTTCTTATAGTGCCTAAATGAGGAGGAGGAGGGAAACATCAACTAGTGTGTCAGATGTCGTAGAGATATCCATAGACAATACAACTTTGTCCACGTTACAGTGAACAATTATCCAAGTACGGTTTACTTTTTAAGTCATTTTTACAAAAACCCTCTTTCGGTGTCTTCTCTCTCTCTCTCTCATTCGTACGGTTTCCCAAACAAAAGTCTTCATTTTAGCATAATGTATTTTCTTACCCAGGTACCATTGGGTGCTAGCAGAGGAGACTCACTGTTGAATGAATCTCATCAGTTACAGGGGGTGCGTGTGGGGTGGGACAGCACAAGCAAGGGAGACAGGGTTTTGGGAGGGGAGAACCCAATAGAGAGAAATAACCAGAACCACCCTGATCCTGAAGTCTTGCACATTAAACACACAAGGATTGAAGAGGGGGCAGACATCACCACAGTTTGTAATTCTAACAAAAGAAAAAAGGGGGCCAGTTTAATACGAGTGCAAGACCTCTGTCTGTCTAACTCTTTCCTGGAGCCTGAGATACTGGGAAGGTCAAGGGTCAAACCCACCTGACATTGTTTTACCTAGAGAGCATGATGCTGTGTCAATGTGGCTAAATGTGGTTTATTTCCATACTATTAGTGAATTAATGGTACAATAGCTCATACTGTTCAGAATCAGTATAATGAGTTGGGCCTAAACTTTTCAGTTGAAAAAAAGTAGGCCTGTAACCATTTGTTAGCTTAGTTTGTGAAATGAAATGATGAGCAATACATTATGTATGGTCTGCTCAGAAGAACATTGATACCATATTGAAAGTCATGCTTCAATAAGTAGGTGCAATAATAATCCTAGCGAAAGTTGAAGCATCCCTCCATGAATCACGGATATACGAGATCCATGTTAAAGTGTAGTAGCAGCAGAATATAGTAGAAGATATGAGATCCATGTTATAGAATGTGTGAAGAATTAGAGTAGACCTTATTCACCCAGTCATGCTCGGGTCAAGTGACACAACCTTCCCAATCATCAAGTTCCTGAAAGGCTGGACAAACCTTCACAAGCACATAATAGTATAGATAGGATAGCCTCACTGTTTAAGTGAACCAGCCTTCACAAGCCTCAGTCACCGATAGTGTCATGTATTCTGCACGTCCAAACTATCAGCTCCTGAACCCGTATGGTTTTATTGCATACAGAGTTGAGAGGAGTGATGAGTTTGGATCTAAGCTATGAACCCATGCACAAGAACACTGAGGTAGGGCCTGGGCAGTGCTTTAGGGCCGGGGCTTAAGCTGATGGAACTGGGATGGACTTAATCACTAAAGCAATGTGTCTAACAGCGTCTCACCTTTTCACACCCAACAATAAACTCACAGGACAGTATGAAAGAAAAAAATGAGAAAGACAAATAAAGTAACCAAGATACACAAAGAAAAAAGGAAAGAAGCAACATTTCTTTTTAACAAAAATAAACAGGGAAATAAACACGCAAGGTTGACTGTTGTCCTTAGCAACATTAATGCAATGACAACGCTATCTTGACAATGGACATCACAGAAACACTGAGGTCAGGATTTTTTCCATCACCGTATAACAAACATTAGCACAACAATGTTGTTAGTGTAATTACCATCACCTTGTAACAATCATGAAACAACCATCTAACAACCATTACATGCTGAGTACACTGCGTGCGCCATCGTCCGCTAATTCACTTTGTCCTTCCACACCAGACGTGATCAGGACACGCAGGTTGAAATATCAAAATGAACTCTGAACCAACTATATTCATTTGGGGACAGGTCAAAAAGCATTTAACATTTATGGCAATTTAGCTAGCTAGCTTGCTGTTGCTAGCTAATTTGTCCTGGGATATAAACATTGGGTTATTATTTTACATGAAATGCACAAGGTCCTCTACTCCGACAATTAATCCACAGATAAAGGGGTAAACCGAGTTAGTTTCTATTAATCTCTCCTCCAGGCTTCTTCTTTGGACTTTATATGGTGGTTGGCAACCAACTTTAAGGTGTATTACCACTACCAACTGGACTGGAGTGTGGACCTCCGTTCATATTTTAATCACCTACGTCGGTGTATGCTCCTAAAAACCAATGAGGAGACGAGAGAGGCGGGACTTGCAGC
The DNA here is from genome assembly GCF_045679555.1 of Salvelinus alpinus. Classification (NCBI taxonomy): domain Eukaryota; kingdom Metazoa; phylum Chordata; class Actinopteri; order Salmoniformes; family Salmonidae; genus Salvelinus; species Salvelinus alpinus. The sequence goes on from NC_092111.1 coordinate 19,138,872, forward strand.
ATGTCAAGCGTCACAAATAGAACCAAGTTCTATTTTAGCGCCTGACTACACAGATGCTTGCGAGCAGTGTGGGTTCAATGATTGAATAACATGTATGTGTACATTTATTTTGCCACGCTCGTGAGCGGTGTGGCCAGCATGTTAGGCTACACTTGGCAAATATAGTATTCAGGCATTTTATCAATTGTAAAACTAATAGACTGTTTATACATTCTGCAGTCACAGTACAGGCACATAGAAAGTGTTTAATAACCAATTATCTTGTTGGTTCCAAATTCATTTAACAGCTGAAAGATTACATAGGCAGCAAAAAATGTGGATGATTCCAAACCTCTAAAAGCTAAATAGAGTGCAGAAGAAAAGACAACTCACCTGCTATCAGTGTCCAGCCCCACAAAGTCTTTCTTCTCAAAGGGAACACAGAGCAGTGGTATCTTATCCCCAGACTTGTCCGTGGCTCTATCCAGCCTCTTGGACTCCAGCACAATGAAGATGGACTCCACAAAGTCCTCCACCCTTTTCTCCACATTGGGACAGTCATCATAGCTAGAGTAGAAGGCCACATCCGTCCTCTGCTGCTCTGCTATCTCCCCCTGCAGCCCGAACACCAGGAGCCGTGAGTCGTACAGCGTGGCTCCAAACACCTCCTTCTGGCTGTGGAAACGGTCCAATGTCTGGGGCCACTCTTTAGCCGAACCACAGGTCGTCACGGAGATGAGGCCCACCACCTAAACAGACAGGACTTTATTATTCCTGAGAGGAAATTCTTGCACAGGACAAAAAGACACGGATACTGTAGAGCAGAGATTCTCAAAACTCTCCTCTGGGACCTCCAGACGTTTAACCGTTTTGTTGTAGCTCTAAACTAACACACCTACTGTAATTCTTGTAGTCAAGTGCTTTTTGATTAGTTGAATCAGGTATGCTAACTCTGGAATAGTTCAAATACATGGAACAGCTGCGGATCCCCAAGGAGAGGTTTGCGGAAGGCTGCTGTGCAGGACACATAAAAAAATAAGCGCATTTCTGAAACCCAAAGACGGCAAAAGAATAGGAACAATAAAAGCCTCAAAGCAACAAACCTTGCGGTGTGTCTGGAAGTCTCCCCACTCGTTGTTCTCAGGAAGGTAGTGGTGGCGGTAACGGATATAGAGGTTCCGCTGGGAGTCCCGGATGGACACCTTCGTTTCAATGGCACGAAAAGACAACACACAACAAAATAGGGATCATTTGATAATCAGCATCCAACGATAAAACATTTACATAAAAAACAAATAAGGTGGCCTGAGGTTACGTATTTCAATAAATAATAACACATAGGCCTATGTGTGTCCCAAATGCCACCCTATATAGTGCACTACTTTTGACCAGAGCGAGCCCTGGTACAGGGTGTAATTTAGGACACACTTATAGCTAGTACACATGGATGCTGACCTGGGCCACAGAGGCAATGCGTTTGTAGATCCTGAAGAACTGGTCTTCAGGGACGATGCCCACAGGTTGGACCACCACCAGGACCGTCTGATGGTCCTCAGCACACTGCATGTAGTCTGGGACACTCATCTCCTTCTCATGAGCTCTGAGGAGCAGGGGAAAACAGACAGAAACATATTGTAGCGGCCTAATACCTAGCGACGTCGTCAACAGGTTCGGACCTCTTGGCGTAGCTGTTAAGGTATTGGCTTGACAGTTGCTGGACCCGCATTTGAGTCCAGGTCGGGGCGACCCCCTGAATTTGCTACATTGGTGTCCAAAGTGGGATTGCCATCGGAAAGGTGTGTACACATGAGGGACTTGGTATAGAGAAGAGTGGGGACACGGTCTCCTGAAGGAAGGGGGTAATGCAGCGACCTTTAACCAATACCTAACGACCTCGTCAATTTTTCTGACCTCCTTGCTTAGCTGTTAAGGTGTTTGCTTGACAGTCGCTGGACCGGGGTTCGGGGCCCAGTAGGGCTACAGTATGACCTTAATTCCTCAACATCTAGCTAAATTCCCTCCACACATACCACAGTCAAGATGTGACATCACTGACAGAGCTAGTAGCACACTTGATTCAAAAGCATTCGTACCATAATCAGGTTACTGCTTGGTTGGAGCAAAAGCCTGCACCCACCCAATATCTCAACTCTCTCACTAAGGTTATTTGAGGTTACTGTTGACAAGACAGTCGTTCAAAGGAATTGCAAACTACATACATCGCTTGCGTGACGTGTTGTCCATTCTTACCAACACCGACCATAAGACAGTTTCAAGCTGGAGTATAAAGGATCTATCTAGCTAGCTAAAAACAAAGATACTAGTATACTGTGCTAGCCAACCTAGTTAGCTAACCACATAGCTAAGATACGTTTGTTTCAGTAAAAGACACAACTTCAAAAATGTCAATTAGGAAGTCCTACATGTCCTGTTTACTTTCATTCTACAGTCCCCATTTATATTCAAGAATGGGATTATTTCTGCCATCAATATTTACAGAAGAATGGCAAGTTTACCTAGCTAGCGACACTGACTGTCTCTAGTTAGCTAATGTTGGTATGATACCTGGTTGTTAAACTATCGTCAGGCTTGTTGACTCCTCAGCCACAAACAATGCAACATTTATTTATCAAAACATGCCAAGAATTGAAGTTACCTTGATATATATTGTGACAGAAACGTTTGACAGTCCAATTCTCGTTAGTAAAAACAGACAGCTTCCCGAATGAACTCTTCTTCTCTATCAGTTACATTGACAAATACTATGAATAGCGTGCATCACTGCCCTCCTATGTCCACTGCTGGTACTGTGGACTCCCATACTCATAAGTATTTTGCTGTGCAACCTGGAATTTAGATTTGGTTGCACTACTGGCAACAACAAAAAAACATTCACCTGGATATTACATTGAATGGCAAAAATATATTTCCAAAGTTGTTAAATTTGTGTTTCGTATACATTTTATTATTTCACCCATGAAAATGAAATTCAGCAACTCTTGGAGCACAGTACAATGATACAAGTGCGTATTTTATGTTAAACGTAACGCCAACGCGTTTCTGCCCTTAGATTTCGTTGCTGTTTTACAGATTGTTATTCTTACAGACTGAATAAAGGCAGGCTTTAACACATTTCAAACCCGCCCCCTATTGGTCCGATTTTTGCAACTCATTTACCAATCACATCACGTGTTGTGTTGTAATCCCATTGTTATAGGTCCCTGAACCCATAGAAGACCATTTTTAAATATATCAAATCCTCCTTCATTCTTCATTGTGTAAAACCCAGAGGAAGGCTAACAGCTGAAATGCATGCTTACTGTTAAAGTAACATTTTGTTTGTCTCTGTTTGAGAACTTTGAGGTGGAGTGTTTTTTCTCCAATTAATGCTTTGGCCACAAATACATATAGGGCAAGTTCAAAACATTATTTGGATACCCAAAGTTAACAGAATATAAACTTTAAAACATAGTGAGATTTTCACTGGACAGTAACTTTAAGAAAACATGATACTGAAATGTGTAATAGAGGAAACTGGGTATGTGTTATTATATTGTGTGAACTGTATCATTTAGAGTTTGTTTGATAGGGTCAGAGGTTGGACGGGGGTTAGTGAGTTATGTAGGGCTTTATTTTATTTTATAAAAAATGCACGACTGGGTAATAGAATAACAGGTGTGGGTAGGCCTTGGCCGGCCTCACACTCCAGTAAAGTAGGTGGCAGTGTAAGCACATTATCGGTTATGATCTGCCAAACAACTGTTAAGTAGAAGAAGTAGTTGCAGCAGCCAACTCTCCCTCATCGCTGGCGCTACTCATGTTTTCCTCTCCTAGATTGGTAGTGTTAGGATTTATGTTTATGCACTATAGCCTGCTACCATATTGTATGAAGATGAATATTGTTTTGTTACACACACACACACAAACAATACAGATGTATGTGTGTAAAGACTGACCAACATAGAGTGACAGGCCATAAAAGCTGTGGTCAATCTGGAGAGGGGAGGTGTGCATATCTCTGGGCCAACCAGGGAGGGTAGGGCACTGGACAATACCAAATAAGGAACTGTTTGAGTGTAGAATCGGGGGGAGACACAAGACGGATCTAATCTACGCAACGACCAGATGCGGACATCTGAGAGAAGGGGACCAGTCTGAGTACCGGCGATAGGCTGAGCAAAGTTTAAACCACGCTCAGCCTCTACTGTGATAGGCCAACAGACGCGTTGGAACTACGTCATCACGGTATAAGAACAGCTGTTTACGTACTTCCTGCCAGTTCCCTGTTTTACCCTGCGCGGGGATACAGCGAACCCGTATATACGAAAATTGCATTTGCCATTGTTTGCGTTAATTAAACATAATTAAAGAAAGTTAGCAGACCTTGCTTTTTATTTATCCTGATACCGGATTTGTTACACGCAGAGCTCACAGTAGCAGACCCCGATCAGCCTGGATTTGAAGAAACTGTTAGGCCAAAAAGACGGTGCACAATCATTATGTTCTTAAATACGTTTGTACAAAGTATTACAACACCATGCTTAAATGTCAGTTGCCAAATGTGGTTGTTAAAGACTGCTCCGGAACTTTGTCGAGTACTAAGTATTTTTTAAACGTCCCGTTTTGGGCTGGATTTGTCGATGTAGTTCATGCATACAGAATTACTGTTTTACCATGAAACACCTAGTTTGAAAGCGACTATTTTATTAGTTCAACCAATGAGCTTCAGCTGCTCACCATTTGAGTGTCAGCAAGCAAGAGGCAGATTATGCACACGGCAGAGCAAGAGAGAGAGCAATGACATGGTGCACATACAGTATCTGCACATTTGTTGTAGAATGCTGTATAGTATATCCACACATATGAAGTAGTATGCAATTTCTGGGGACCACTTTTGGCTAGTGAGCGCTATTTTCAGAACTACTGGCTAAAAAGTATACAAAAGTACCGAAGAACCTCGAAGTTTGTTTCATATTTAGCAAGATGGTGTGAGGGACAGTTTTAACAATTCAAAGAATCATGAAAAAAATCTATAACCATAAACAAGCCCCTAGATTGTGTGTTATTTTTTCGATTCAAACAAAAATCATATTTTCCTTTGCCTACCCGTTTCTCTGCACACAATCACACAATAATATAAAATCCAACAATGTATTACATTACATTACATTTATATTCTTAGTTGGATACCTGGTATTTTTATGTGAATACTTTAAAGCTAGGCTGTAAGATTTACCATTGGATATTGAACAGTATTCTTTCTGAATACCTTGATGAGTTTCGTACTAAAGACTCTTACTCAACTGTTTGTTTTTGCTGTCGATAAACAAAGACTAGGCCTACTTGAAACCAATACAAATTGAGGAAGTGCTTGTGTGTAAACAGAAATACACAGCAGTGAAATGTATTTGCTGCATGTCTTGATGAGGTCAATTCCACTCAGCTTCTAAATAAGTTGTTTTTTATTGACTTATACCTGGTTATAATACACAGAACAAAACTGTAAATGCAACATGTAAAGTCACTGGTGTAATGTACTTACAGTTGAAGTGGGAAGTTGACATACACCATTTAAACTCTGTTTTTCACAATTCCTGACATTTACATTTACATTTAAGTCATTTAGCAGACGCTCTTATCCAGAGCGACTTACAAGTTGGTGCATTCACCTTATGATATCCAGTGGAACAACCACTTTACAATAGTGCATCTAACTCTTTTAAGGGGGAGGGGGGGGGTTAGAAGGATTACTTAATCCTATCCTAGGTATTCCTTAAAGAGGTGGGGTTTCAGGTGTCTCCGGAAGGTGGTGATTGACTCCGCTGACCTGGCGTCGTGAGGGAGTTTGTTCCACCATTGGGGTGCCAGGGCAGCGAACAGTTTTGACTGGGCTGAGCGGGAACTGTACTTCCTCAGAGGTAGGGAGGCGAGCAGGCCAGAGGTGGATGAACGCAGTGCCCTTGTTTGGGTGTAGGGCCTGATCAGAGCCTGAAGGTACGGAGGTGCCGTTCCCCTCACAGCTCCGTAGGCAAGCACCATGGTCTTGTAGCGGATGCGAGCTTCAACTGGAAGCCAGTGGAGAGAGCGGAGGAGCGGGGTGACGTGAGAGAACTTGGGAAGGTTGAACACCAGACGGGCTGCGGCGTTCTGGATGAGTTGTAGGGGTTTAATAGCACAGGCAGGGAGCCCAGCCAACAGCGAGTTGCAGTAATCCAGACGGGAGATGACAAGTGCCTGGATTAGGACCTTCGCCGCTTCCTGTGTGAGGCAGGGTCGTACTCTGCGAATGTTGTAGAGCATGAACCTACAGGAACGGTCACCGCCTTGATGTGAGTTGAGAACGACAGGGTGTTGTCCAGGATCACGCCAAGGTTCTTAGCACTCTGGGAGGAGGACACAATGGAGTTGTCAACCGTGATGGCAAGATCATGGAACGGGCAGTCCTTCCCCGGGAGGAAGAGCAGCTCCGTCTTGCCGAGGTTCAGCTTGAGGTGGTGATCCGTCATCCACACTGATATGTCTGCCAGACATGCAGAGATGCGATTCGCCACCTGGTTATCAGAGGGGGGAAAGGAGAAGATTAATTGTGTGTCGTCTGCATAGCAATGAGAGACCATGTGAGGATATGACAGAGCCAAGTGACTTGGTGTATAGCGAGAATAGGAGAGGGCCTAGAACAGAGCCCTGGGGGACACCAGTGGTGAGAGCACGTGGTGCGGAGACAGATTCTCGCCACGCCACCTGGAAGGAGCGACCTGTCAGGTAGGACGCAATCCAAGCGTGGGCCGCGCCGGAGATGCCCAGCTCGGAGAGGGTGGAGAGGAGGATCTGATGGTTCACAGTATCAAAGGCAGCCGATAGGTCTAGAAGGATGAGAGCAGAGGAGAGAGAGTTAGCTTTAGCAGTGCGGAGCGCCTCCGTGACACAGAGAAGAGCAGTCTCAGTTGAATGACTAGTCTTGAAACCTGACTGATTTGGATCAAGAAGGTCATTCTGAGAGAGATAGCAGGAGAGCTGGCCAAGGACGGCACGTTCAAGAGTTTTGGAGAGAAAAGAAAGAAGGGATACCGGTCTGTAGTTGTTGACATCGGAGGGATCGAGTGTAGGTTTTTTCAGAAGGGGTGCAACTCTCGCTCTCTTGAAGACGGAAGGGACGTAGCCAGCGGTCAAGGATGAGTTGATGAGTGAGGTGAGGTAAGGGAGAAGGTCTCCGGAAATGGTCTGGAGAAGAGAGGAGGGGATAGGGTCAAGCGGGCAGGTTGTTGGGCGGCCGGCCGTCACAAGACGCGAGCTTTCATCTGGAGAGAGGGGGGAGAAAGAGGTCAAAGCACAGGGTAGGGCAGTGTGAGCAGAACCAGCGGTGTCGTTTGACTTAGCAAACGAGGATCGGATGTCGTCGACCTTCTTTTCAAAATGGTTGACGAAGTCATCTGCAGAGAGGGAGGAGGGGGGAGGAGGGGGAAGAGGATTCAGGAGGGAGGAGAAGGTGGCAAAGAGCTTCCTAGGGTTAGAGGCAGATGCTTGGAATTTAGAGTGGTAGAAAGTGGCTTTAGCAGCAGAGACAGAAGAGGAGAATGTAGAGAGGAGGGAGTGAAAGGATGCCAGGTCCGCAGGGAGGCGAGTTTTCCTCCATTTCCGCTCGGCTGCCCGGAGCCCTGTTCTGTGAGCTCGCAGTGAGTCGTCGAGCCACGGAGCAGGAGGGGAGGACCGAGCCGGCCTGGAGGATAGGGGACATAGAGAGTCAAAGGATGCAGAAAGGGAGGAGAGGAGGGTTGAGGAGGCAGAATCAAGAGATAGGTTGGAGAAGGTTTGAGCAGAGGGAAGAGATGATAGGATGGAAGAGGAGAGAGTAGCGGGGGAGAGAGAGCGAAGGTTGGGACGGCGCGATACCATCCGAGTAGGGGCAGTGTGGGAAGTGTTGGATGAGAGCGAGAGGGAAAAGGATACAAGGTAGTGGTCGGAGACTTGGAGGGGAGTTGCAATGAGATTAGTGGAAGAACAGCATCTAGTAAAGATGAGGTCAAGCGTATTGCCTGCCTTGTGAGTAGGGGGGGAAGGTGAGAGGGTGAGGTCAAAAGAGGAGAGGAGTGGAAAGAAGGAGGCAGAGAGGAATGAGTCAAAGGTAGACGTGGGGAGGTTAAAGTCACCCAGAACTGTGAGAGGTGAGCCATCCTCAGGAAAGGAACTTATCAGGGCGTCAAGCTCATTGATGAACTCTCCAAGGGAACCTGGAGGGCGATAAATGATAAGGATGTTAAGCTTGAAAGGGCTGGTAACTGTGACAGCATGGAATTCAAAGGAGGCGATAGACAGATGGGTCAGGGGAGAAAGAGAGAATGTCCACTTGGGAGAGATGAGGATCCCAGTGCCACCACCCCGCTGACCAGAAGCTCTCGGGGTGTGCGAGAACACGTGGGCAGACGAGGAGAGAGCAGTAGGAGTAGCAGTGTTATCAGTGGTAATCCATGTTTCCGTCAGTGCCAAGAAGTCGAGGGACTGGAGGGACGCATAGGCTGAGATGAACTCTGCCTTGTTGGCCGCAGATCGGCAGTTCCAGAGGCTGCCGGAGACCTGGAACTCCACGTGGGTCGTGCGCGCTGGAACCACCAGGTTAGGGTAGCGGCGGCCACGCGGTGTGAGGCGTTTGTATGGTCTGTGCAGAGAGGAGAGAAGAGGGATAGACAGACACATAGTTGACAGGCTACAGAAGAGGCTACGCTAATGCAAAGGAGATTAGAATGACAAGTGGACTACACGTCTCGAATGTTCAGAAAGTTAAGCTTACGTTGCAAAAATAAAATAAAATCTTATTGACTAAAATGATATAGTACTGCTGGCGGTGAAGTAGGCTGGCTAGCAGTGGCTGCGTTGTTGACTTTGTTTGAAAGTGTAGCTGGCTAGGTAACCTCGACAATTTCTCAAAACTACACAATTATCTTGGATACAAGGACAGCAAAGACAACTATGTAGCTAGCTAACACTACGCTAATCAAGTCGTTCCGTTGTAATGTAAGTTGTAATGTGAGTTTCTACAGTGCTGCTATTCGGTAGAAGTTGGCTAGCTAGCAGTGTTAGCTAGCAGTGTTGACTAGGTAGGGGAACGGCAGCGCGGCGGACGAAAATAGCTGGCTAGCTAACCGAATATTTACTCTAAACTACTCTAAGCTACACAATTATCTTAGATACAAAGATAGCAAAGACAACAATGTAGCTAGCTAACACTACACTAATCAAGTCGTTCCGTTGTAATGTAATCGTTTCTGCAGTGTTGCTATTCGGTGGCTAGCTGGCTAGCTGACTAGCTAGCAGTGTTGACTACGTTACGTTACGACGAAAATAGCTGGCTAGCTGGCTAGCGAACCTCAATAACTACACAATTATCAATTATCTTTGATACAAAGACGGCTATGTAGCTAGCTAAGATCAAACAAATCAAACCGTTGTACTGTTGTACTGTAATGAAAATGAAAATGAAATGGTAATACTACCTGTGAAGCGGAGCGGAAAGCGGAATGCGACTACTCGCTCGCGGAATGCTTCTATTCCGCGAGCGAGTAGTCTTCTAATGCTTCCATTTGATCCAAGTAAAAATTCCCTGTCTTAAGTCAGTTAGGATCACCACTTTATTTTAAGAATGTGAAATGTCAGAATAATACTAGAGACATTTATATATTTCAGCTTTAATTTCTTTCATCACATTCCCAGTGGGTCAGAAGTTTACATACACTCAATTAGTATTTGGTAGCATTTCCTTTAAATTGTTTAACTTGGGTCAAACATTTCGGGTAGCCTTCCACAAGCTTCCCACAATAAGTTGGGGAAATTTGGCCCATTCCTCCTGACAGAAATGTTTGGTAGGCTGAGGCAGGTTGGTAGGCTTTGCTCGCACATGCTTTTTCAGTTCTGCCCACAAATTTTCTATAGGATTGAGGTCAGGGCTTTGTGATGGCCACAAGCTTTAACTTCCTGACTGATGTCTTGAGATGTTGCTTCAATATATCCACATAATTTTCCTTCCTCATGACGCCATCTATTTTGTGAAGTGCACAAGTCCCTCCTGCAGCAAAGCGCACCCACAACATGATGCTGCCACCCCCGTGCTTCACGGTTGGGATGGTGTTCTTCGGCTTGCAAGCCTCCCCCTTTTTCCTCCAAACATAACAATGGTCATTATGGCCAAACAGTTCTATTTTTGTTTCATCACACCAGAGGACAATTCTCCAAAAAGTATGATCTTTGTCCCAATGTGCAGTTGCAAACCGTAGTCAGGCTTCTTTTTTTTTAATTATTATTAAAAAAAAAAAAAATTACCCCCTTTTCTCTCCAATTTCGTGGTATCCAATTGTTAGTAGTTACTATCTTGTCTCATCGCTACAACTCCCGTACGGACTCGGGAGAGACGAAGGTCGAAAGCCATGCGTCCTCCGAAACACAACCCAACCAAGCCGCACTGCTTCTTAACACAGCACGCATCCAACCCGGAAGCCAGCCTCACCAATGTGTCGGAGGAAACACCGTGCACCTGGCGACCTGGTTAGCGCGCACTGCGTCCGGCCCGCCACAGGAGTCGCTAGTGCGCGATGAGACAATGATATCCCTACCGGCCAAACCCTCCCTAACCCGGAAGACGCTAGGCCAATTGTGCACGGACCTCCCAGTCGCTGCCGGCTGCGATAGAGCCTGGGCGCGAACCCAGAGTGTCTGGTGGCACAGCTAGCACTGCAATGCAGTGCCCTAGACCACTGCGCCACCCGGGAGGCCCAGTGTGGCTTTTTTATGGGGGTTATGGAGCAGTGGCTTCTTCCTTGCTGAGCGGCCTTTCAGATTATGTCGATATAGGACTCGTACTTAATTACTTAAGTATCAAAAGTATGTATAAATCACTTCAAATTCCTTATATTAAGCAAACCAGATGGCACCATTTTTTATATATATATATATATGTACGGATAGCAAGGGGCACACTCCAGCACTCAGACATTATTTACAAAAGATGCATTTGTGTTTAGTGAGTCCGCCAGACAATAGGCAGTAGGGATGACCATGTGTTCTCTTGATAAGTGTGAATTTCACAATTTTCGTGTCCTGAAAAGCATTAAAAATGTAATGAGTACTTTGTGTTGTCAGGGAAAATGTATGGAGTAAAAAGTACAATATTTTCTTTGGAATGGAGTGAAGTAAGAGTAAAAGTTGTCAAAAATATAAATAGTAAAGTAAAGTACAGATACCCCAAAAAACGACTTAAGTAGTACTTTAAAGTATTTTTACTTACAGTTGAAGTCGGAAGTTTTTATACACTTATGTTCGAGTCCTTATAACTCGTTTTTCACCCACTCCACAAACTTCTTGTTAAAAAACTATAGTTTTGGCAAGTCGGTTAGAACATCTACTTTGTGCATGACACAAGTCATTGTTCCAACAATTGTTTACAGACAGATTATTTCACTTATAATTCACTGTGTCACAATTCCAGTGGGTCAGACGTTTACATACACTAAGTTGACTGTGCCTTTAAACAGCAACAAATTACAGAAAATGATGTAATGGCTTTAGAAGCTTCAGATAGGCTAATTTACATAATTTGAGTCAATTGGAGGTGTACCTGCGGATGTATTTCAAGGCCTACCTTCAAACACAGTGCCTCTTTGCTTGACATCAGGGGAAAATCAAAAGAAATCAGTCAAGACCTCAGAAAAAAAATTGTAGACCTCCACAAGTCTTGTTCGTCCTTGGGAGAAATTTCCAAATGCCTGAAGGTACCACGTTCATCTGTACAAACAATAGTATGCAAGTATAAACACCATGGGACCACGCAGCCATCATACCGCTCAGGAAGGAGACGCTTTCTGTCTCCTAGAGATGAACATACTTTTGGTGCGAAAACTGCAAATCAATCCCAGAACAACAGCAAAGAACCTTGTAAAGATGCTGGTGGAAACAGGTACAAAAGTATCTATATCCACAGTAAAACGAGTCCTATATTGACATAACCTGAAAGGCCGCTCAGCGAGGAAGAAGCCACTGCTCCAAAACCGCCATAAAAAAGCAAGACTACGGTTTGCAACTGCACATGGAGACAAAGATTGTACTTTTTGGAGAAATGTCCTCTGGTCTGATGAAACAAAAATAGAACTGTTTGGCCATAATGACCATCGTTATGTTTGGAGGAAAAAGGGGGAGGCTAAGGTGTATGTAAACTTCCGACTTCAACTGTATGTCATGTTTTTGGTCATGGGCACAACCTGAATAAAGGTTTGAAACTAATAAGCTAGTATTCTATACTGTATATGTTGAGCTTTTTATCTGTAAACTCAATGAAAAACCTGCACAGCATGGCACATTGATCCACCTTTGTACTCACTGTCCACCAAGAATCAGAATATTCAGCCTCCATTTCATTGGGGGTGGAGTTTGGTTGGGCAGATTAGTACTTGTCAATTACAGACTGGCACTGTGTAGAGTGGGCAGCAGCAGGATGTACAAGTCCCTGTAACATTCCTCAATGAGATGGAGAGAACTGCAAATGGAAAGATTATGTCTTAATCAAGCTATGTGAACTGGAAGAAAAGTGCCCCTGAATCAATATACTATCTGATGTATATACTGTTTTTCTTTGTTTTGAGAGCTTTGTAATTGTATTTGTAATAGTATTGTACAATAAAGAATATGTTCATAACACACAAGTCCAAATTAATCAACTTGAACTGAGTCACTTGATTCACTTTTTAAACCATCAGACTTGTAATTCAGCAAAACACAAATGGACCTATTAGACATTCCATTTTATTTGACCCTTTTTCACAATCTTCTTGGAAGACATCTCATTCTGTATATTACATTTTTTCTTTATTTTGGCCAAAGGGACTTTGGTCCAAAAGCAAAGCAGGAGCTCAAAGAGAAAGACATGAAATGTTGAACATATAGTTGATAGTGAATAGCTACACATCATGGACCAATAAGACATCTACCACCATCAACTGACAAATCAGTGCACAAACATTGTCTGTTAATGCTGCCATTACAAAGTAGAGGTCCCACACCTATATACCCAAATATACTATGCGTTTGGTGTCGCGTTGCCCGAATTCACCTGAGGTAAATGAAAATCAAGGTTCCTGTGTGGAACCAGGGGTTATGGTGATAGGGCAGCTCAAGTGCAGGGATTAGATTGGGGGGCAATATTTTTCTAAAACAAGGATGAAAAAGATGTGAGACTACACATGAAACAGCACATAGGTTTTTCACATCCCATCAAAGAAAACCCAGCTTGACGAAACAGAGTAGTAGACACTTGAAGCACTAAAAGTTAGGCCTTCAACTTCCTCATGTGGCGAGTGAGTTTTATCTAAGGCTGAGAATGAGTCAATTCAGTCTGAAACAATTTGTCTTTCCACTCAGTAGCCAAGAGTCAGTACAACAGAATGTGAGGCAGAGTTAAGTGCATAGTTATCTATTGCATCTTCAAGCTGGATGGAGATGGACATCACAGCTAGATCAGGAATGAAGATCCTAAACAGTCAACAGATTCTAAATTCAGGGGCTCTATTACTCAAGCTCAGCTCTCTTATAGTAAGGATGTACAGCTGTAGTGCCAGTAACAGTGTAACGTTACTGGCACTACATGTCCCATAACATGTCCCCTAATGTCCCATAACATGTATATTTCTGGAAGACCAAAGATTGAGGATCAGGCCATTCCCCCAGCAAATGTAAGAGGTCTCTTTGGAATGCATTAACAGAGAGTAAAATAAGACTATATTGAGAGGTCAAAGCTGACTATCCATCTGTAAAACACATTTATTGGCACCAAGTTCAACACTATGGAATGCTGTCTGTTTTCCTATCTTCTGTAACTCTCCACAGTGGAGTCACCTTTCCAGCATGGACCTTTGACACCATTAGTCTGTTAAGCATTGAAATGTTTTGGACCAAAGTAGAATCCAATTACCTTATTCTGTCTCTACCACAATTCACATGTCTTTAAGGTTCTGTGATTGTTGGCTTCCACATTCTCCAGACTACATTCACCTACAATTATGTATCAAAATGGCTTCTGTCTGTCGATATGAACAACATGCGAATCAAGAAGGCCAGGTAAGAAAAAAATCAAAAAACACTGTTAATAAGATTAAGTGATAATAACCAAGCATTCTGTTTGTTTGGTCTGAAATGGCACCCCTATTCTCTACATGGGCTGCATTTAGACAGGCAGCCCGATTCTGAGCTTGTTTAATTTATTGGTCTTTTGACCAATCAGATCAGCTCTGAAAAAGATCTGCTGTGACTGGTTTAAAGACCAATCAGTGAAAATAAATGATCAGATTTGGGCTGCCTGTGTAAACGCAGCCATAGTACATTACATTTGACCAGGACTGTGGCCAAAAGTAGTCCACAATATAGGGAATAAAAAGTACATTTCTCCTCTTGGGCAAGGGAACGATCATGAACATAGATTTCTGGTAATGTTAGCCTCTGGATTAGTGGATCTTCATTAATCACGTGTAGGCAGCCCAGATTACCTGACCTAATTACCACACATCTAGATTGAGCAGTTCCACTGATCCCACAGAGCAGACTAAGACTGATTAGTGACATGAACACAGGCAGACCTGGGTTCAAATACCATTCCAAATCTTTGAGCATTTTCTTTAGTCTGCATGGAGTGGCAGGTGGGTGGGGTTTGGCCTTTTTAGCCTTTTCTATTGGTTCAATTGCAACAGGAACGCTTAAATCAAGCACAACTTTAGTATTTGAAATGATTTAAAAGCATTTGAACCCAGGGCCTGACCAGGAAGGACCACAAAGGGAAACAATGACGAAGAAAACAGAGGGAGCATAATAAGTGCTGTATAAAACAAACAATTATATTAACAGTGGTTAGGTAAGTGTCCAGTGGGGTGGGAACAGGTGTGTGTGTGTGTGTGTGTGTGTGTGTGTGTGTGTGTGTGTGTGTGTGTGTGTGTGTGTGTGTGTGTGTGTGTGTGTGTGTGTGTGTCTTGATTGGTTGGTTGTATTTGGCATTCATCACGGCATTGAGACAAAGGAGGGTGAGCACCGCCAGCGGGCAGGGGGTTAGTCAACGGGCCTGCCCTGGGGGGGAAGACACACAACTCTTCCTCAACACGCCATCTTCAGAAATTGTTGCACTTTGTCCTCCTCCACTGCGTCCGAAAACATGTCATAGTTCTGGAGGAAAGAGACCAAACAGAGTATAAGATATTATATAAAAGGGGGTCATAACATGCTTATGCCATCTTTAAGTTAAAACCTTTGCCTATACTCACAATCTTCATACCGTTTGACAGTGTTGTGGTTGTGTGTTTGTCTGATCTCACAAATCCTTACCCCACAGTACTGGTCCTCATTGAAGATCTGTGGCGGGACAGCCGTGGGGTTCCCTGCCTTGCTTCTCATCTCGTCCCTGACCTCTCCGCCCACTGAGATGTCAATCAGCTCATACTGGATGCTCTTACTCTCCAGGATCCTCATCACCTCCGCCTGCTGAGACTTCACCTGGAGGGGGAGAGGAAAGGGTCAGTTCAGGGTCAGGGATCCATTACCTTTTTCACACTACTGAGCCAAGCCTGGCTTAACTGATCCTAGCGGTACTGCACTGGCCTCATTATATATTCCACATAGTGCTGAAAAGTACAATATGAAAGTTTGGGTTGGTTCGATAGTGTGAAAAGGTTCAGTTTTACTAGTAGTACCAGGGACCAAACATTCAGATCTGTTTTGTTTACTGTCTGTGGTTAAAAAGAGATAGATGGGTAGCATTACCACTTCTGAGACAAAAAGGCCTAGTAGATATAAATAGTCTACTTTGCCTATAAAAGCTAGAGAGCTTATCTAATGTGTAGTTGATTATTAATTGTGCAATGCTATCTTGTTGGGCCTGGTTGCGGAAGTTGTGAGGATATGTTTGCTATGTGTAACCACGCCTAGGTCACCCACCAACTGCAGCCTGGCATTCAATGAGTAAGGCACACCAACACGCACTACTTAAAGCAGATTCAAATGTACACTAGAAAACAGGAAAGCTAGTGGCAAACCGAATGACTCAATCCCTTGCGTTTTTACATAGCCCATGGCTAAACATTTTCAAAGTCTTCAATTCAAAAATATCCTGAATCATATGACCCGATGGCTAACTTGGCAGTATAACGCAGAGCCCACCGAAAAACAAATCCCCCTATAATCGACACCAGATGTTTCACCGCGATTATTTGCATACATTGATTGTATCCAGGCGCAAGCGAATGCAAACTCTTGGGAAGTACACTGCAACATTTGTATCAATTTCACTATTTCCATTAAAAGCGAAACGCGTTTGTGTTTATAATGCTTTTAGACAGCATAAATCGTTCATATCCACCGTACAGGTAGGTAGGCATGTATACGATAGCAATCGTTGACAAGTAACCTAGTTGCATTTGTCTAGAGCAGCATCGATTGTTTGTATCAGGTAGGTTGCAGAATGCGAAAACTATATGTCCCCATTATTCTAATAGACCCGTGAGATCTACCGCCTAACGCAGACTGATAAAGGAAATACAACTGGACAATATGACTTCCGTCCACATTTTCGAGTTGAGTTTGCATTTCCTGGTGCGTTTTGTTAATCTCCAAATAAACCCGTTCTTCAAAAATCTTGCGATCGATTGTATGGTGGACTGAATTATCAATAACTCCACATATCAAAACAATTGCAATATTGACCTAATTTGCATTGTATGCTGATCAGATCCTGAGATGGATCGTTGACAGGGCTTTCGTTGGGTGTGTCTTTCAGACTGGTCCATAAAGGGTATCTGTTAGAAATGTATCCACCTGCAAGAATACAATGCATCAATAATCTCCGTTTCATCTCACCTCTCTGGATGCAGTAACGGTGGTATAATATAATTTGACGCCCATAGTTGCGATTCTCGATATCCCTTTGTGTGTTGGTCAGAAGAGCAGCTCTCTTGCCGTAGCCTACAATCAATCGCCTCTCCCTCCTGCGACTGAAAAGCCTATATTTGCTGTGTGGTTTAAAGGGCCAGTGCAACCAACCCTTAAGTCCTGTGTGTCGATTGAAGTTCTACTAGTTGGCTATTTGATGTGACTGTGACATGTACAGTACCAGTCAAAAGTTTGGATACAGCTACTCATTCAATGGTTTTTATTTTTTTATTTTTTTACTATTTTCTATATTGTAGAATTATAATGAAGACATCAAAATGATCAAATTACACATGGTATCATGTAGTAACCAAAAAAGTGTTTAACAAATCTAAATATATTTTATATTTAAGATTCTTCAAAGTAGCCACCTTTTGCCTTGATGACAGCTTTGCACAGTCTTGGCATTCATGAGGTAGTCACCTGGAATGCGATTCAATTAATGGGTGTGCTTTGTTAAAAGTTAATTTGTGGAATTTCTTTCCTTCTTAATGAGTTTGAGCCAATCAATTGTGTTGTGACAAGGTAGGGGTGGTATACAGAAGATAACCCTATTTGGTAAAATATCAAGTCCATATTATGGCAAAAACAGCTTGAATAAGCTAAGAGAAACGACAGTCCCATCATTACTTTAAGACAAGAAGGTCAGTCAATGCGGTACATTTCAAGAACTTAAAAAGTTTCTTCAAGTTAAGTCACGAAAACCATCAAGCGCTATGATGAAACTGGCTCTAATGAGGACCGCAACAGGAAAGGAAGACCCAGAGTTACCTCTGCTGCAGAGGATAAATTCATTAGAGTTAACTGCACCTCAGATTGCAGCCCAAATAAATGCTTCACAGAGTTCAAGTGACAGACACATCTCAACATCAACTGTTCAGAGGAGACTGCATGAATCAGGCCTTCATGGTCGAATTGCTGCAAAGAACCACTACTAAAGGACACCAATAAGAAGAAGAGACTTGCTTCTGCCAAGAAACACAAGCAATGGCCATTAGACCGGTGGAAATATGCCCTTTGGTCTGATGAGTAGTTCCAACCGCCATGTCTAAAGGCAGTGTACAAACCAGGAATAGGCCCCAAACTGGAATCAGACACCCAGACTCTATCCTGGCAAGCCTGATCAATCAGCAACATTCAACATCATTTATTGATCAGTGTCAAGTTCAGGCTGGGACTGGCAGGGAAATGCTGTGTTCACTGAAGGAAAGCTATGTGATCTCAATGTCAAAGTCAAAGAATAAGGAGAGGTGAAACTGCTCGGACAAACAGATCTCATTGTGGACAGAGAGGCTGACACAAGTATACAGATACTAAACCTAAGATACTTTTGGTATACTAATGTCAATATTATAATTTGCGCACTTAACGCCCTTTGGTAAGTTCTGATATTGTTTGTTCAGTGCCTTTAGCCACTGCCGCCAGCCAAGCCACCCAGCTCAGCTCCTCTTTATCCCATGTAAGAAAAACCTGAATCAGCAGACAAAGCTGGAGCTAACCCTACACTTGGACTTTGTCCACATTCTCCTGCTGCCTGGCTCACAATGGAAGGGAACAGGCCCGTTTCCCTCTGCCAGTGATGAATGTCTACATCACCATGCCAAGCTCAACTAGTTTCATTAGCATACTGTTGACAATTACATCAGTTACACAGAGACCAAAGTAGTCTTGATTCAGATTTACAAAGAACTGTTATTTACTTATAGTTCCAATGGGGGTCTTACCATATATTCCATTATTGCACCTGAGGTTATTCCATTGACTTGGACAGTGTTTATCACAAAAACAAACGTATTGCCTACTATAAATAGCCTCGGTGGGGTTGGATCTTTGATGCTTAGTGACAGTCAGTGGAACAGGCACTGTGTGGAGCATTTTCTACTGTGGATCACTTTCCGTCTTTCTTTAATGAAGAGCACAACCAGAGGACAAATAACAGTGATAATTTCAGCACTCTGATGGGACATAGAACAGTAGGCTGTAATGTGTCCATGTTACATCAATCAAACCAACTCCTAGGGTTACTAAAGTAGGCTCCAAATGTTACATTCGTTCTAGTGATGTAATATGAAACAAATCAACCTGCTATATACAATATGGAGACAATGGATGGATATGTGAGCTATTCCCATGGATTCGTGGCATACCGATACATATTGTGTTTCAGATGAAATTATTTTTCTGTCCACAAGGGGGCAGCGATCCCCTATATTTCAACACCTCTGCTTAACATCGTGAAATGCTTGGAGACAGAAACGATGCAATATACTGTGGCAGCAATGTAATGGTTACATCCTTCATAAAAGGGCCAATCAGTAGTTGAAGCATAAATCAAATGTACTCTGAGCCACTGTTTCGGTAAAAGGCTGAGAGACGGGGCTGGAGAAATGTAACCAGTCTAAAATGCAAGGATGCAAGGACTGACCATCCATGAAATCAAAATGATAGTTTTAACCATGTTTTGATGCTTTACAGTGTTTGTTTACATTGACTTTGTTTACAAACATTGGAGTAAAAGAAGCTGTATTTTGGGCTGTGATGGGGAACAACAGTTGAACTAAGCTCCAGGGTTGGGGTCCATTCCATTTCAATTCCAGTCAACTTAGAAAGTAAACCAAATTCCAGTTCCAAGTTTTCCTCATTGAAAAACATTGAAGAAAATAGGAATTAGAATGTCATTGTAATTCCTGAATTGACTTGAATTTTTATGTCATTGACCCCAACCCTGCAAAACTCGAGGTATTTATAAAGTTATATTCTTAAAGAATTAATGGGTACATATAATTCATTTATATGTCCCAAAATGTATGTAGCAACTGCTGATTCCCACTCTTAAAGAGATTATCCGGTACTTTTGTATACACTTTTTAGCCAGTAGTTCTGAAAGTAGCGCTGACAAGCCAAAAGTCTCAGAAAATTGCATACTACATCACAAATGTGCAGATATCACCACATCATTGCTCTCTTTCCCTCTACTGTGTGTGCGTCTTGCTAGCAATCACTTTCAAACTAGGGATTTTGTGGCTAATTGAGGTAAGACAGTAATTCTGCTCATAGATCATGCATGTATGAACTACACATTGACACATCCAGCACAAAACCGGAGGTTGAAAAAAAATACTAGTCGCCAAAGTACCTGAGCATGTCTTTAATATTTCACTGGGGGGAAGGAAGTTTGAGGTTGCAGTAATAATGAAAGGTAAGGGGTGTGGGCTTCAAGTAGTTTTTATTGCTGTTCTACAAATGCCATAAAGTTAACAAAGTTCTGAAATGTGAAGGCCCTGCAAATTGTTATGATTCCTGACATGTCATAATAACACTGCATTGCTGTGAAGGTATTTTTTTGCATCAGTCAGGGGAAACTATACCTCCCACAGGAGGTTGGTGGCACTTTAATTGGGAGGACGGGCTCGTGGTAATGGCTGGAGCGGAATCAGTGGAATGGTATCAAATACATCAAACACGATGCCATTCCATTTGCTCCAGCCATTATTATGAGCCCTCCTCCCCTCAGCAGCCTCCACTGATACCACCATATGGCACAATCAGAGAGTAATGGACAAAGGGTAAACATGAACAAAGCCGGTCCCAATACACTCCCTAGCCCTTCTCATTGGCCATATCCCTGTGATTGCAGGTCTGTAAGGTGGAAGCAATATGGTGGAAGCTCCAACACTACACATATTACCTATCACCCTTCAGATCTGCAAACACATAAGGTTTAATATGGCAAAGGGAGAAGGCATGGGGAACCAATTGGGATTGGCTATGTGTGTTGCAATGTATAAAGGGAGTTGTCCTCACACCTTTATTCAATCCCATTGGCTGAACTAATGTTTTATTATAGGTCACCATGGTGATCGTCCAGAAAGAGCCAATTAGAGCCTGTCTCTGGTTTACATCACAGCACTGAGTGAAGAGTGTGTCCTGGCAGTGGTAGACCAGAGTAAGAGAGGGAACTCTTTTCTCCTCATGGTCAATCAAAAGGAAAATGTAGCAATGGAACATAACCTCATCAACAATTTACAGATGTACGATAATGTACATTACATACATAATTTGACACCACCATGCCAACTGAAAAACAGAGAACTACTAAGCAAATCTATTCTAGGATTACAGTGAGCAATCATAGCAAATATAGAAAGTACTATGCAAGTTATCAACATTCTTACATCTCATTGAGGCTTTGTTCAGTGCTAGGCTAGCCTGGTTCCAGACCTGTTTGTGCGGTCTTGCCAACTCTTATGGTCACAGATCTGTGACCATGCTAGTGATAGGCTTCCTCAACTTCCATTATGTAAAAGGTAAACAACACTCTCTCAAGGACACAGGTGCTGTAGAGAAACATAATATTATAATATAAATGTACATTTCAAAAACATTTACATTTACATTTAAGTCATTTAGCAGACGCTCTTATCCAGAGCGACTTACAGGCAAGGAAGGCAGTGTGTGTCCAGTCAACCAAGGCCACATTGATCACTTTGGTACCAACCCAGCGGGCAAAACTGAGCAAAAGTTTCTGGCTGTAATAACGTCAACCCATTTCAACCGGTTTTGCCCACTGGGAAGTGATTATAACTTTCCTACCCTCTTACATAGTCTCCAAGCCAATTCATTTGGACTTGTCTCTGCAGTCAAGCAACCGTTTTACTTTCCTCGCCATGAAGACTGCTATACAGATACAGACCACCTGCGTGGCTCCATACTGAACCAGATAGATAGTGGCTGCTGTTCCTCCCTCTCCGTGTAGCTGTGTGTAGAGTGGCCGTCGGCCCAGGTAGTCCAGGTGAGAGGCCTGGATCTGACAGAGGGTACAGATCACCAAGAAGATGTGGAACAGCTGGTGGCCCTGCCCCAGGAAATCACAGTGGCCTGGGAACAGACGCTCTGGAAGTGGGTTGGTGAAGAAGAATGCACTGGACAGGAAGAAGGCTACCTGGCCCACATGGAAGGATATAGCCGGGTCGCCGACTACGCCACTGGCCACGGCAGTGATGTCATCACTGTGCGACGTGGGCCAGAGGAGGAGGCGGTGGAACACCGGGCTAGTATCCCAGGCATAGGCCATAGCTGAGGGAACCACCTGCCCCACCTTCCGGACCCAGACCCGCAGGCTGTGGTTGCGATACTTCCCATAGCAGCAGCCCAGGCAGGACAAGCAGCAGAGGAAGGTGGCAGTGGGCATGAAGACCGAGGAGACCCACCGGTGGTAGTCTGGTTCCACAGCATAGTAGAAGTGAGCCACGGCGCTGCCGTACTGATACTGAGCCACTCCTACGTAATCCAGGAAGAAGAAGCAGTAGTGGTAGAACTCTGATTTGGCGGCCAGGAGGTGGGCTACAGTGCTGCAGGCCATGTAGGCCAGGGAGGACAGGAGGAGGATGAGGAGGGGCCAGGCGTGGGCATCATGGATGAAGTCTACCGTCTCAGCCAGCTGGAGGAACTTGACCAGGACAAGGACAGACCCCAGCAGGTGGGTCCACACGTTGATGGTCTCGTTGTGACGCTGGAACAGCGAAAGGAAGTAGTACCTGTATCGATAAGGAGACGGGACACCATTATGTTAGCTTCAGAGACGGGACACCGTTATGTTAGCTTCAGAGACGGGACACCGTTATGTTAGCTTCAGAGACGGGACACCGTTATGTTAGCTTCAGAGACGGGACACCGTTATGTTAGCTTCAGAGACGGGACACCGTTATGTTAGCTTCAGAGATGTCTTTACTATAATAAAACCGGATGTTCTACATAGCATTGTGGGTATTGTAGTACACCCTGTTACAGTACCTCCAGCCCTGGTGGAGCGGTCGGTAGCCGGCGTGGATGTAGCGCTCTCTGAAGAACCCAGGAACTTCGGTGTCCCGTAGCGTGCCGGGCATGGAGGGGGCGACCTCTGTCAGCATCTGGGGCATCGCCTGTACCTGCTGGAGGTTGATGAATAGACGCCCAATCCTCTCCATGACGATCGTTGCCATGAGGGATGGTCTGATGGATGGTGGGACTGTTATTGTTGCTGGCTGGATAGTTTCAGGAGAATGGCAACTGAAAAAGAAGGAGAGTAACACCATTAGAAAAGCATTTAGCATTCAGAGCTGGCCTACCCTAACACTTAAAAGGCTTAAAAACAATAAATAAGTATAAAAAGAGGTTTAAAATTACTTAATTTATTTTAAAACTGCAGAGTAAGTAAAACTATTTGTAGTAAAAACATCACCTTTGTTGGAGGACTCCACAAACACATCTGACACAGGTTAAAAAGACAAGTTCCGGGCCTCCCGGGTGGCGCAGTGGTCTAGGGAACTGCATCGCAGCGCTAGCTGTGCCACCAAAGATTCTGGGTTCGCGCCCAGGCTCTGTCGCAGCCAGCCGCGACCGGGAAGTCCGTGGGGCGACGCGCAATTGGCCTAGCGTCGTCTGGGTTAGGGAGTGTTTGGCCGGTAGGGATATCCTTGTCTCATCGCGCACCAGCGACTCCTGTGGCGGGCCGGGCGCAGTGCGCGCTAACCAAGGTTGCCAGGTGCACGGTGTTTCCTCCAACACATTGGTGCGGCTGGCTTCCGGGTTGGAGGCACGCTGTGTTAAGAAGCAGTGCGGC
Organism: Salvelinus alpinus; assembly: GCF_045679555.1. NCBI lineage: Eukaryota > Metazoa > Chordata > Actinopteri > Salmoniformes > Salmonidae > Salvelinus > Salvelinus alpinus. The sequence goes on from NC_092111.1 coordinate 19,162,396, forward strand.
TTGGTTGGGTTGTGTTTCGGAGGACGCATGGCTTTCGACCTTCGTCTCTCCCGAGCCCGTACGGGAGTTGTAGCGATGAGACAAGATAGTAATTACTAACACAATTGGATACCACGAAATTGGGGAGAAAAAGGGGGTAAAATAAAATATATATTTTTTTTAAATGACAAGTTCCTTCAATAAATAGAAACACTCACTACCTGCTTCATCAGTCAAATTACTTCAAAATGAGTCTCTAGTCCAAGTGAACGTTCTCCTTCACAGTTTATCTGTAAAATCCTCCCACCTCAGAAGAGAGGACTAGCCTGGTGAGTGCATGTTCAGTCTGGTTTAACCAGGCAATCAGAGGACACCCTTCATGCTGGCCCTACCTGGCTGGGCCACCAAGGCCGCAGGGGCAGGAGGCCAGATGACAACAGACCTGTTCTGACTCCTGCAGCAGACCTGCCAATTTATTAGCAGTAGTTAGCCTTAATCTGCAGTTAACCTTGCAGATTAGGCTACTATACTGTCTATGGACCTTGCCCTGAGCTTCTAATGCTCAGTGTCTGATCCATTCTTTCTCTCTGTAGTTTGCACTCTAAACAGTGATAGGAGGGAAAGGAGCGATGCTATAGGGGATGGGGGACAGGGAGGGAGAACATGAACTCTTCCACCTTGAAGATGAACAGAGAAAAGATAAGGATATCTTTCTAAGCAGTGTGTTGTATAAACTTAACCCTTATTGCTCCTGTAAATCACTCTGGATAAGAGTGTCTGCTAAATGAATAATATGTAAATGTGATGGTGGTCTAATAACTAAACACACATCTGATTCAAATGTATACATTGAAACAGATAAAGTCACACTTGAAATGTATTTCTAATGCAGTTTCAATTCATAATACACTCGCCTTCCTCAGGGTGAAAACTCAAACGTTGTCCTCTCTCTCTCCGTGTTCTTCTGATCATAAGATGCAAGCAAGTTTTTATCAAGTACTAAAATGTTCCTTTCCTGAACTGGTGAAAGAATGCATTTTCAGATGCAGACATACTATCAGACATGTTTACACAGTAACTTCAACTTTATTATTAGGTACTGGCCACATGCCCACATCTGATAAAACAGAGTCGCTAATGAACAGAAATGTAGCTGCAACACCTTCAAAACGGGATCCTTACATGATAACAAGGCAAATTCAGTCAAATCTCAGCAACACCTATTCCCTACTGTCAACCCTGTCAAGTGTTTGCCTATGGCTAATGTGACTGAGGAATTTACACGGTGGCACCCACTGACTAAATATCGTTGACACACAATAATAACTCAATCAAGACCTCACATAAACCTACAGTATAAATCTCTCCCTCCAGCCTCTCCCATGTTTGAGTGACAAAGGCTGTGGAGAGAGGCAGGCAGAGCAATCAGTGAGAAATTCATTTCTGACATTGCTCTCTTCCAAAAATCAGAAAACCCTATTTCACGCCCATCAAATACTATAATTTAACATGTTGACATGCATTCAATTTCATTTTGTATAGGCTATACTTGTGCTCTTTTTGCGTACACTGTTTCACGTGATAAGTAAAAAGTTAGAGAATATTGCACAAGACGAGAGAGGAAATACCAATGCATGTGGGTGTTCTTCTTCCTCTTCAAGGCTACTACTGTAGGCTTACTTTATTAGCCTACATCAGACGGCTCCTGAACACTCCGCGCAGCAGGACCCTCCGCGGGATCTTTCACCTTCAGATGTGATGATCGTCCGACTGTGTCCGTCATTGTCCCCCTCGGACAGTAATCGGTCGGTCACGCCTCCCCGACCGGTGACAGCCTTGTCAACCACTCAGATACTGGAATGCAACAGATGCGTGTCTTATATGAACATGAGGTGTCCAATGGCAAGTAAGTAGGCGGTCGTTACAAGCAGAGGAGAGAGAGAAGAAATGTGGTATTTACCTTGGCTACAGGAAACTGGCGTGGACGTATGATCGACTGCGAACTGTCCCTCATACCTTTAGGACTAGTCACCGTGCAACTGTTTCTAGTCAACTTTAGATTTCCCTCTGTTGTTTCATATGACGGTGAAATTCATTAATGAGTTTATACAGTATCAAGGGATGAATACTGAGAGAATAAATAACGAGATTTCTTTGAAAAACCGCACCCTATTAAACTGGAAAATGAAAAAAGTGAGAACTCCAAGTTTCAATACATCAAAAACGAAGTATCCTAGATTTTGGCCTGCTATAAAGCTTCTACGTGGAGTCTAAATCATGTAAAATGTAATTTAAGTCCCAATGGTATAAAACGCTGCAAATACAACAACAACAAATCCAGAACGTGGGCGGTATTAGGAACATTCTTTTGCATGGATGTGTCCGAACGTGGTATCAAGGCACGAAGCATTGCACAATCTCAATCTCCTTTGGAAAACTTTCCTTCCTGTGTGTTTAACATTCAAAGCATTGACATCATTATTCAAATGTTTGGGGCTTATACAGTATGTGGGTCTCAGTTCCTTTTAAATTATAAATATTTCATAATCTAGCATTATCAGCAAACGCATTTGATGTACACAATCAGTTTCTTTTTAAACTGCCCTATCCTATTTGTGTCTGTAATTTGGTTACTCAGTATTGCCTGCCTATTAAACCAGATTGAAAACCATGCCAGAGATGTTTGCCAGAGCATATACAATGTACCAAACTAAGAATGAACAGCTTCAGATAATCAACAAAGGTCTGCTTTGTAGATTGAAAGCTCCCTTCAAAGGGTGCAGACAATTATATAATATGTTGACAGTGCCAATTTGGGCAGTGTCCCATTGGCAGTACCCTACTCATTGGATGTGGAGAAGGGGGGGGGGGGGTATTCTCCTCTTCTAATGAAAGACCCACTTTAGCTATTTTTGATCTATGATAAAGGGTAAAAGGAGTGTTTTTGGCAGCTCCAAGCTAGTTCTTAGAATTTGGTTGAGTTTTCCTTTTTTCCCTAGGGTTCCAGGGTTGACTATTTTGCTTCATGGTATCCAGAATATACTGAAGTATCCCTTGAGGGATGTAGTGGTAAAAACATGGGTGGGTGAAGTCTAAACTCTGTAGGTGGGTATACCCCAAAACACTAATCTAGCAGAACAGGTGGGTAAACCACGAAATGCAAAATAGCATTGAAGGGATAGTTCACACAAATTCAAACATTTCATGTGAGTTTCCTGACCCTGTAAGCAGTCTATGGACAAGGTATGACAGCAATCCATTCTTTGGTTTAGTTTCCCATGCTAACATGAATCATTTGTGGCACAAATCCTAAGTCATTGGACCAATATTTTTTTTCAATAAAAAAAATATATATTTATTGAATATTCGAAACATACAATATACTTGCAGTGGAGCCGCTCAACAACTACATCCAACAGACTCCCATTCAGAGCAACACACAGAAGCATCCAAGGTCAATGCCCTGCTCAAGGGCACATTGACCGATCTACCACCAGGCCAAAAAACGTGAACCCGAACCCTCCAAGATCCCCCCACAGTTCCCCAATAGCTGTCCCTCAACCATTCGAGACCCCTCCCACAGCCCCTCCCCCAAGAAACCCCCGAATGCACCAACAACTAAGAGAATTAACTAAAGAGAAAAAAGGAAAAGACAGAAGAAAACAGCAAACAACAATACAAAAAATGTATAAAACAAAATAATAAATTTAAAACAAAGGACATCAAGGACAACTAAAATCATTACAGCAATGCCTACTGTATACGTTTGTGTGCATGTCTGGCACTATTAAATGTTCTTGTATGTGTTTATTTGAATGAGAGTGTGTGTATATGCATGTGTACAAACACCTGCACGGCATCAGCCTCAGGCAAACCGGCATTAGCTGTATAAACACTGCCAGTTAGTGTCATTCAAATGTACTTTTTATTATGTTTTATTTTTTAATTAAAAAAAAAAACTTTTATCTTTGACCATCATTCTATCTCCCACACAGCAACTCCACTCCCACTTGTCTCCAATTCCACATACCAACCCTCAGCTTCCCTCAGCCCATCCCATCTATCTTTGCTGGCCAACCACTTCGGATTTCTACGCAACACGTATCTTTCAACTATGCTGTGATGTTTAACGTACAATTTCAATCTATCTAATCGAATAGAATCCACAGATTGCGAGTTAAAGATAGTAAAAGTATCTAAGAGTATTAGTATATTAGTAATTGACTGACCCGGTCTCTCCAGATCTCCTAACAGTACTATTTCTAGGGTCAATTTTAGATCAATGCTTTGCATTTTCAGCCATTCCTGAACCTGAGACCAGAAACAGGATACCTGAGAGCAATACCTAAATAAATGGTCTATTGATTCTGTATCCTCACAACAAAATCTGCAGAGCTTCGATGATCTTATGCCCCAAATATTCTACATTTTGTTGGTGGCAAGAATTCTACATAATAATTTTAGCTGAAAAGCACGAAGTCTTGAATTTTGCGCTGTTTTATATATCAACTCATACACCGTGTACCATGGAATCGGTACATCAAAAATCTCTCCCCAACTCTTTTGCAACCTGTATGGCACAGTTGTCAACATCATTGGACCGATATTAGCATTTTTTGTAAATCGTGTCCAAATCATCCGCAAGTGTCTAAAAAATGACTGTAAAACTCAACAAAGTCACTGAAAGATGTTTTGAACACGATAGCCTTGACCAAAATGTAATTTTCTAATTTGGGTGAATATGCCCCTAGTTGGGTTCCTGGGTGGCGGTCTAAGGCACTGCATCTCAGTGCAATAGGCGTCACTACAGTTCCTGGTTCGTATCCATGCTGTATCACATTTGGCTGTGATTGAGAGTCCCAAAGGGCGGTGCACAATTGGCCCAGCGTCGTCCGGGTTTGGCTGGGGTAGGCCGTCATTGTAAATAAGAATTTGTTCTTAACTGACTTGCCTAGTTATATAAAAATCACAACATAAAAAAAATCCCGTAAAAGGTCGGTAAACCCTATTAATAAAGTTAACTGAGTTTTTACTTGAATTAACCCTCCCTCCTCTGCTTTCAAGGTATTTGTTAATGGTCAGCTATCAGCAACCTAGAAAACAAACAAGTTTAGGTTACTGTTAGCCGACATTCAAGCTTTTCTGGTTCGCATAATTGCTTGGGGCTTTTGAGTTGTTGTTCAGCCTTGTATTTACGAATTGCGTTAAAATATCTTTAACACCTAAAGAATGAAATTGCATCTGGTCAGACACAAACGCTAGCCTGCCCTACCGATTCTAAAGTTACATAACTTTTAGGGACAGGTTCACAGATTTAGATTCTCCATTGACTTTTTTAATCAAGGAGTTGTCTTAATTAACCTGTGTGTGGAAACCATTCCTCAGAATAGATTGCTACATGTATTTTGTGCCAAACTATTTGAAAATGTGAAATCCTTTAAGATATATCCACTGTGTGGCGCTGTTTCCTTTCACATTGATGTAGGTTATGTACAGAAATGTAGGGAGCGCAGATCCCACATATGTGTATCTCTTCATATTCTTGGTTGTGAGATCACAATAGAGCTTTGACTCTATACAGTGTTATAGAAATGTATGATCCAGATGTGCACAATGTACTAACCTTTTATTGAGCATCAATATCTCCAGCATCTTCTGCAGGGTCGTGCTTTGCTCTCATGAGTTGTAAAATAGAGCAGCCTGTGGACATTAAAAAAAATATCCAATCAATTTGATCAGACCCCTTTTAATGCACCCCCCCCCCCCCCTTTGTTGTTGTTGTTGTGGTCCCGTGTGGCTCAGTTGGTAGAGCATGGCGCTTGCAACGCCAGGGTTGTGGGTTCATTCCCCACGGGGGGACCAGGATGAATATGTATGAACTTTCCAATTTGTAAGTCGCTCTGGATAAGAGCGTCTGCTAAATGACTTAAATGTAAATGTTGTTGTTGCATTGTTTTCATGTCTTACACTTGTCTTTTCTTTTTTTAATGTTTTGCCGTCTTATTTCTTTTTTTTTTATATCATGTCAACAATTTATTTACCTGGTAATCAATCAATAACAACAATGTCAGCTAAGATGTTTGAGTCAGAGTGAGGGTAATGGCTATCCATTGTGTATCTACTTCTCAGATGGAAATACTCTATACTTTAACCTTCACTTCCACGAACATCTAGCTTTGTCCCCTTGCAATATATTGCTCTATGTATTCATCTTCCTGAAATGACCATCCACACTCATGACAAAACCTTTGGGAGTCAGTCAGTCAATATTATCCAATAATATATCAGTCAATATTCCGCATTATTGATGATATTCAAAACCATTGAGCCGGCCTGTCGTGACAGCATCATCACAAAACGTCTGTCAGCTGTTATACATCATAAACTATATGACCTCTTTAGGTAGCCTAGTGGTTAGAGTGTTGAGCCGCTAACCAAAAGGGTGCTCGATCAAATCCCTGAGCTGACAAAGTAAAAATCTGTCATTTTGCTCCTGAAAAGGCAGTTAACCCACTGTTCCCCGGTAGGCATTCATTGTAAATAAGAATTTGTTCTTAACTGACTTGCCTAGTTAAATAAAGGTTAAATAAAATAAATAAATAAAAATGGCAGTGTAAACACAACAAATAGCTGAAGGAAATGAACCTTCCATTCACCCAACTGTGAGGATACTGTGGTCTCTAAGGATTGCTTTGTACTGTCTATTTCCCTATTTCACGTTGTGATATATACAGTATGGGTTGTGGTTTCCTTGTGATGCCTATAGGTGTCAGCTAGGTAACCTCGTCCCCAGGTTAATTGCCAACAAGCCTTTGCTGGTGGACAAGACTAGGGGTTGGGTAACAGCGGTTTTGTGTCTGATACCTACACTGATTGATTCATTGTGATTGCCAAAAACCTCAGTCACTGTCTTATAAAGGTTCAAAGCTCCATGTGCCGTTTATTGGCCAACACATAATCAATATCTCCAACTGAGACAAAAGACAGCAAATCCATTGATGAGTGGGTTTAGTTATGGATGTTGAATGAGATTTGGTTGCAGGGAGTCACATATTACAGGATCTGATGTAAGTGGAGTGGCAGGTAGCCTAGTGGTTAGAGTGTTGGGCCAGTAATCAAAAGATTGAAAGATCAAATCCCTGACCTGACAAGGTAGAAACCTGTTGTTGCGCCCCTGAACAAGGCTGTTAACCCACTCTTCATTATAAATAAGAATTTGTTCTTAACTGACTTGCCTAGTTAAAAAAATACAGTGTAGATGAGATGAGAGATTTTTTGCCTATGGACATTTTTTATAAGTTAACTCTACATGTACTCCCGCACAGATGCACAGACACACACACACACACACACACACACACACATTATACAGACGCACACACATGCTGAAGAGGCTATTGTGAAGTAAACACCAAAGCCTTAATGATTCTTCTCTACAATCTCCCTCAAATCGTTGTCTTTCTTCTATTAGCTTAAAACACATCCCCTAGCCTTCTCTTTAATAATCTCTTCCTGTTCCTCCCGTTCTGAAAGACTTTAAGGCCATTTAAGGGGAATCTTTAAAGCTGTACAATGTATTAAAATAGAACCTCACCAAACATATTTCTCGAACCAGCTAAACAGGGCGCATCTGGAAAATAGACTTTGGTCTCAGCATTGACTCTCAGTCAAAATAAAGGTGAAATTAAAAAATAAAAGGTAATTACAGATATGAGGGTTGGGAGGATGTTCACACATTGACATTAAACATCTCAAACCTTTTGACTTGAAAAGGAACCTCAAGCTGCCATAAAGTTCCATCCGGTGCTAGGCTCCACATCATGGGGCCTAATTGGGTAGTATGGTTGAGGACCAGTGCTCGCTGGATATTGAGGTGGCATTTTGCTGGAGAATTCCCCTGGTTCTGCTAGGACCAGCCCGCTGTTCCTTCCTTCATTTTTCAACGTCTGCCTGCTTTTGCTGAGTAATTTGTTTTTGCCCTTCACACAGTATATCACCTGTCATGTCTAATAGAAGGCTGCATGGAGTACACTGAACCCAGCCACGTCCCATGGGTTCCTCTCTGCTTCCAGTTCCACCTTTGCATCGCCACAGATATAGATAGATAGCTTCTTTAACAGCTGCATCTGCTTCTGCTTCTGCCTTCAACCTGCACCCCCGCCCCACCTCAGAGTACTTCTCCTCTCTTTGTTGGATGAACCCAAAGCTTACACTATTTGTGTAATATATAAAGAGCAAATATTGATGTATTTGAAGTCCCATTAAACCACCTGAAAGCCATGATTTAGCTGAACTTAGGGGCAGTACATCACTGGCACTTGATTTCGGCAATGAACTAAAATATAAACACAACATGTAAAGTTTAGATCCCAGAAATGTTCCATTTGCACAAATTTGTTTACATCCCTGTTGTGAGCATTTCTACTTTGCCAAGATAATCCATCCATCTGACAGGTGTGGCATGTCAAGAAGCTGATTAAACAGCATGATTATTACACAGGTGCACCTTATGCTGGGGACAATAAAAGACCACTTTAAAATTTGCAGTTTTGTCACACAACACAATGCCACAGATGTCTCAAGTATTGAGGGTGCCAGATAATTTAATGGTAATTTCTCTACCATAAGCCACCTCCAACATCATTTTAGAGAATTTGGCAGTAGGTCCAACCGACCTCACAACCGCAGACCATGTGTATGTCGTCGTGTGGGTGAGTGGTTTTCTGATGTCAACATGGTGAACAGAGTGCCCATGGTGATGGTGGGGTCATGATATTGGCAGGCATAAGGTACGGACAACTAACACAATCGCATTTTATCGATGACAATTTGAATGCACAGAGATACTGATGAGATCCTGAGATCATTCCATTCATCCATCGCCATCACCTCATGTTTCAGCATGATAATGCACGGACCCATGCTGCAAGGATCTGTACACAATTCCTGGAAGCCAAAAATGTCCCAGTTCTTCCATGGTCTGTATATTCACCAGACATGTCACCCATTGAGTATGTTTGAGATGCGCTTGATCGACGTGTACGACAGCATGTTCCAGTTCCTGCCAATATCTAGCAACTTCTCACAGTCATTGAAGAGGAGTGGGACAACATTACCAAGGCCACAATCAACCGCCTGATCAACTCTATGCGCAGGGGATGTGTTGCGCTGCATGAGGCAAGTAGTGGTCACACCAGATACTGACTGGTTTTCTGATCCGTGCCTCTACTTGCTTTTTTTTAAAGGTATCTGGGACCAACAGATGCATATCTGTATTCCCAGTCATGTGAAATCCATAGATTCGGGCCTAATGAATTTATTTAAATTGACTGATTTCCTAATATGAACTCTAAATTAGTAAAATATTTGAATTTGTTGCATGTTGCATTACATTTTTTGTTCAGCATAATTACAAAGAGAAAATTGGGTTTTAGAGACTGAACAGTCAGCATTCTCTCTCCTGGCTGTCTGATTGTGATAGGGCGGATTGGGACAAAATTTCAGCCCTGGATTTTTTACACATAAGCCTACATCACTGCGCTGTGTAATGTTTTGGCTGTATGCATATCTTTCTGCCAAGAAGTGACCGGAATTTCAGCGAATGAAATAGGCGGGAAATAGACAGGATTTTTCAACCTCCAGTACCTTTGGCTATGTAACGTAACCAGACACCAGAGAGCTCATAAACTAAGACCCATTCGCTGGTTGAAGAGACTGAGATTCAGGAGTGAATAAACATTGCTGTAACAATTAAAATACAGACAGTTCCCAAATGGACTTTTAATGGTGCCCCCCCCGCAGGACGGTTGAGCTAACGTAGGCTAATGAAATTAGCATGAGGTTGCAAGTAACAAGAACATTTCCCAGATCATAGACATATCTGATATTGACAGAAAGCTTAAAATCTTATTAATCTAACTGCACTGTCCAATTTACAGTAGCTATTACAGTGAAATAATACCATGCTATTGTTTGAGGAGAGTGCAGTTATGAACTTGAAAATGTATTTATAAACCAATTAGGCACATTTGGGCAGTCTTGATACAAAATGTTGAACAGAAATGCAATGGTTCATTGGATCCGTCTAAAACTTTGCACATACACCGCCTGGGCTGGAATAATACATTATGGCCTTTCGCTTGCATTTCAAAGATGATGGTACAAAAAAAATATGTTTTTTTTCTTTCTATTATCATTCACCAGATCTAATGTGTTATAATCTCCTACATTCAATTCACAGTTCCACAAACTTCTAAGTGTTCCCTTTCAAATGGTATCAAGAATATGCATACAGTGGCTTGCGAAAGTATTCCCCCCTTGGCATTTTTCCTATTTTGTTGCCTTACAACCTGGAATTAAAATGGATTTTTTGGGGGTTTGTATCATTTGATTTACACAACATGCCTACCACTTTGAAGATGCTAAATATTTTTAATTGTGAAACAAACAAGAAATAAGACAAACGGAAAACTTGAGCGTGCATAACTATTCACACCCCCAACAAAAGTCAATACTTTGTAGAGCCACCTTTGCAGCAATTACAGCTGCAAGTCTCTTGGGTTATGTCTCTATAAGCTTGGCACATCTAGCCACTGGGATTTCTGCTCATTCTTCAAGTTAAAACTGCTCCAGCTCCTTCATGTTGGTTGGGTTCCGCTGCTGTACAGCAATCTTTAAAACCTCTTAAGGATAACCTCTTAACCCTTTTTTTCAATTTTCACCTAAAATGACATACCCAAATCTAACTGCCTGTACCTCAGGACCTGAAGGAAGGATACAGTGCCTTGCAAAAGTATTCATCCACCTTGGCGTTTTTCCTATTTTGTTGCATTACAACCTGCATTATAAATATATTTTTATTTGGATTTCATTTATTTGGACAACACAAAATAGTCCAAATTGGTGAAATGAAATGAAAAAAATAACTTGTTTCAAAAAATTCTCAAAAATGAAAAACAGAAAAGTGGTGCGTGCATATGTATTCACCCCCTTCGCTATGAAGCCCCTAAATAAGATCTGGTGCAACCAATTACCTTCAGAAGTCACATAATTAGTTAAATAAAGTCCACCTGTGTGCAATCTAAGTGTCACATGATCTGTCACATGATCTCAGTATATATACACCTGTTCTGAAAGGCCCCAGAGTCTGCAACACCGCTAAGCAAGGGGCACCACCAAGCAAGTGGCACCATGAAGACCAAGGAGCTCTCCAAACAGGTCAGGGACAAAGTTGTGGAGAAGTACAGATCAGGGTTGGGTTAAAAAAAAAAAAAAAAAAACTTTGAACATCCCACGGCGCACCATTAAATCCATTATTAAAACATGGTAAGAATATGGCACCACAACAAACCTGCCAAGAGAGGGCCGCCCACCAAAACTCACAGACCAGACAAGGAGGGCATTAATCAGAGAGGCAACAGAGATAACCCTGAAGGAGCTGCAAAGCTCCACAGTGTAGATTGGAGTATCTGTCCATAGGACCACTTTAAGCCGCACACACCACAGAGCTGGGCTTTACGGAAGAGTGGCTAGAAAAAAAGCCATTGCTTAAAGAAAGAAATAAGCAAACACGGTTGGTGTTCGCCAAAAGGCATGTGGGAGACTCCCCAAACATATGGAAGAAGGTACTCTGGTCAGATGAGACTAAAAAGGAGGTTTTTGACCATCAAGGAAAACCCTATGTCTGGCGCAAACCCAACACCTCTCATCACCCTGAGAACACCATTTTTCATCGGCAGGGACTGGGAAACTGGTCAGAATTGAAGGAATGATGGATGGCGCTAAATACAGGGAAATTCTTGAAGGAAATCTGTTTCAGTCTTCCAGAGATTTGAGACTGGGACAGAGGTTCACCATCCAGCAGGACAATGACACTAAACATACAGCTAAAGCAACACTCGAGTGGTTTAAGGAAAAACATTTAAATGTCTTGTAATGACCTAGTCAAAGCCCAGACCTCAATCCAATTGAGAATCTGTGGTATGACTTAAGAACAAATTCTTACTTACAATGACGGCCTACCCCGGCCAAACCCTAACCTGTACGACACTGGACCAATTGGGATTCCCAATCATGGCTGGTTGTGATACAGCCTGGAATCAAACCAGGGTCTGTAGTGACACCTCTAGCACTGAGATGCAGTGCCTTAGAGCGCTGCCCCACTCGGGAGCCCCAAGGTAACCCATACAAGGTTGTTTTGTGTCCCAAAAAACAAAAATATGTCCTGAGCTTTCTTAGAAACTCAGCAAAAAAAGAAACGCCCCTTTTTCAGGACCCTGTGTTTCAAAGATAATTCGTAAAAATCCAAATAACTTCACAGATCTTCTTTGCAAAGGGATTTAACACTGTTTCCCATGCTTGTTCAATGACCCATAAACAATTAATGAACATGCACCTGTGGAACGGTCGTTAAGACACTAACAGCTTACAGACAGTAGGCAATTAAGGTCACAGTTATGAAAACTTAGGACACTAAAGAGGCCGTTCTACTGACTCTGAAAACACCAAAAGAAAGATGCCCAGGGTCCCTGCTCATCTGCGTGGACATGCCTTAGGCATGCTGCAAGGAGGCATGAGGACTGCAGATGTGGCCAGGGCAATAAATTGCAATGTCTGTACTGTGAGATGCCTAAGACAGCGCTACAGGGAGACAGGACGGACAGCTGATCATCCTCGCAGTGGCAAACCACGTGTAACAACACCTGCACAGGATCGGTACATCCGAGCAGCACACCTGCGGGACAGGTACAGGATGGCAACAACAACTGCCCGAGTTACACCAGGAACGCACAATCCCTCCATCAGTGCTCAGACTGTCCGCAATAGGCTGAGAGAGGCTGGACTGAGGGCTTGTAGGTCTGTTGTAAGGCAGATCCTCACCAGACATCACTGGCAACAACATCGCCTATGGGCACAAACCCACCGTCGTTGGACCAGACAGGAATGGCAAAAAGTGCTCTTCACTGAGGAGTCGCGGTTTTGTCTCACCAGGGGTCATGGTCGAATTTGCGTTTATAGTCGAAGGAATGAGGGTTACACCGAGGCCTGTACTCTGGAGTGGGATCGATTTGGAGGTGGAGGGTCCATCATGGTCTGGGGCAGTGTGTCACAGCATCATCGGACTGAGCTTGTTGTCATAGCAGGCAATCTCAACGTTGTGCGTTACAGGGAAGACATCCTCCTCCCTCATGTGGTACCCTTCCTGCAGGCTCATCCTGACATGACCCTCCAGCATGACAATGCCACCAGCCATACTGCTTGTTCTGTGCATTATTTCCTGCAAGATAGGAATGTCAGTGTTCTGCCATAGCCAGCGAAGAGCCCGGATCTCAATCCCATTGAGCACGCCTGGGACCTGTTGGATCGGAGGGTGAGGGCTAGGGCCGTTCCCCCCAGAAATGTCCGGGAACTTGCAGGTGGCTTGGTGGAAGAGTGGGGTAACATCTCACAGCAAGAACTGGCAAATCTGGTGCAGTCCATGAGGAGGAGATGCACTGCAGTAATTAATGCAGCTGGTGGCCACACCAGATACTGACTGTTACTTTTGATTTTGACCCCCCCCCCCCCCTCTTTGTTCAGGGACACATTATTCAATTTCTGTTAGTCACATGTCTGTGGAACCTGTTCAGTTTATGTCTCAGTTGTTGAATCTTCATACAAATATTTACACATGTTAAGTTTGCTGAAAATAGATGCAGTTAACAATGAGAGGACATTTATTTTTTGCTGAGTTTATCTCCTAGATATAGGACAGACACTTCAAAACCTTATTCCCTATGATGTATTTTTTGACAGTCTTTTTTGCCATTTATGAATGTGTTCAGGGGCAGAATGACAGACTTGTCAGCTCAGGGATTCAATACAGCAACCTTTCAGTTACTGGCCCATCGCTCTAACCATTAGGCTACCTGCCACCCCTAACATAATGTAAGGTAATTCTGAGCAGGATTAGATGGTGACAAGGTTCAGGTAGCCAGGGAAGACCAGCCAATTGTACACCCCCCTATGGGACTCACAATCATGGCCAGATGTGAGAGCCTGGATTTGAACCAGGGACTGTAGTGACGCCTCTTGCACTGAGATGCAGTGCATTAGACTTCGGCTCCACTCGGGAGCCCTGCAAATGCTTAAATATATTATGATGATAACAGAGAAATTGCACAAAAATCCATTAAAAATAAAATCTTAACAGGCCTATGGGTCCACTCACTGGCTGGTTCCCTTTTTTCCACCAGCCCACCCAACAAAAAGATGGTCCATCTGGCATTTGTCATAATTGCTAGATGGCCAATCTCATTGTTCTGTCTGTGGAGAAGCTGGTTGCCAGGAAGTTGGGCGAATGAAATTCATTTTTCACAGTTGGTGATGGCGGATGTCGAAATAGACACCATGAAGAATTACCACATAGCCTTTGAAAGAATAAACCCCGATACGAGTCGTTACCCCTACTGTATCGTGTGGACACCTATCCCCGTACTATCGTGAGTTCCCGGAGTAAACTTGCATGTCTGCTTTGTCGTGTTTAGTGCGTGATTCATAATCAGTGTGGGAGAGTTATTGGTGACAGCTCCGTAGCTAACGTTTGCTAGCTGGCTAGCCAGTTGCTATCAGTTCGCTTATCAGCTGTGTTTAAGCCCTCGCAGTCGGTTATTAATACCGATATGTTCCGAGGACAAAGCTTGTCAAATTTAAAACGGTCGCTTTTCTTATCCGACATACACAGTCAGGGACACTTGACAGCATAGCCCAGGGGCTAATTAGCCTTTGCTGGCTTCGTAAAGGCACACAGGCAAGCTAGGTTACAATAACTTTAGCGAAATGGCTGCAATGTATTCTAATGATTATTCCAACCAGCTGGCTTTGTGTCAAAGTGGCTTGATGCAATCTATCAGTTTCAGCGAGGCAACTCGCTACATAGTAACAAAACCACAAGCTGTTACTGTAGTTTAAAGTGACATCATCCTCACAGACAGGTTGTTGGCATTTTGCATATCAGAAGTTTTTATCAGAAGTTTTTATCAGGCTACCAAAACACATTTCTATGGTTTGGCTGTTTCAAAACAGAAATGTATTTTATTAGCTATATTTAAATCTGATTGTGGTGTAGTGTTGTAGGGAGTGTCTTTTGGAACAAGGAGGAGACAGATACAGGTTGCGTCCTTAATGGCACACTATTCCCTTTATAGTGCACTACTTTTGTCTCTGGTCAAAATTTGTGCACGAATGACAATAGGGTGCCATTTGAGACAGTTCTCACCACCCGCTTTTTCCCCAACAACCAGCTCGCTCCTACATAAAATCTCTCTGCCTAGTATTTAGGTGGGCACGACTGCACTGCACTCTCTATTGGGTCAGACATTATCTAGGGTGCCTCCTCTGTGTCCTGCCCCTCTTTCCTGCACCATTTCACTATTGCAAAAGAGCATCTCTTGAATGCATAATATAATGGTATCATTGGTATAAGCCAATTATATGAAGATGAATCAGCGAGATGCTCTAGTGGGCTGCCAGATGTATGAGCAAAGAATGTTGTTTTTGCATCCCAAATGGCACACTTTTCCCTATGTAGTGCATTACTTTGGGCCCTGGTCAAAATAAGTGCAATCGCTGTAACTCAATGCAGTTACGCCGCGATCAGACCGACATCATCATTGCATCAATGTTGTGTAATGAATTCTGTTGTCAAACTTTTGTAATCCCACATTTTTGGTGGACAACATTCACCTTTTGCTACTATTTCTGTCAAGTCAAGCATACAATTTGATGCATATGTTAGATAAATCCAATGCATGCACCACACAGAACACACTGCAACAGCCTCTGCAACGCAATGTTGCAAGGCAAACACAGCGTTCCATTGGAGATTAATGTACTTCTGGTGTACCAAAATGCAATGACACTGTCAGTGTGATCGTGGTGTAAGAGAATAATACACTGCCCTGTCTGTCTGTTCATTTGATCAGTTAGGCTACAGTGCCTTCAGAAAGAATTCACACCCCTTTACCTTTTCCACATTTTGTTGTGTTACAGCCTGCATTTTAAAATGGATTAAATGAAGATGTTTTGGTCATTGGCCTACACAAAATAACCCATAATGTCAAAGTGGAATTATGTTTTCGAGATTAACTACAAATGAAAAGCTGAAATGTCTTGAGTCAATAAGTAGTATTCAACCCCTTTGTTATGGCAAGCCTAAATATGTTCAGGGGTAAACATTTGCTTAACAAGTCACAATAAGTTGCACAGACTCACTCTTTGTGCAATAATAGTGTTTAACATGATTTATGAATGACTACCTCATCTCTGTACCCCACACATACTATTATCGGTATGGTCTGAGTCGAGCAGTGAATTCTAAACACAGATACAACCACAAATAACCAGGAAGGTTTTCCAATGCCTCGCTAAGCTGGGCACCTATTGGTAGATGGGTAAACATAAAAAAGCAGACATTGAATATCCCTTTGAGCATGGTGAAGTTATTAATTACACTTTGGATGGTGTATAAATACACCCAAGTCACGACAAAGCTCCAGGTGTCCTACCTAACTAAGTTGCCGGAGCGGAAGGAAAGCGCTCAGGGATTTCACCATGAGGCCAATGGTGACTTTAAAGCAGTTACAGAGTTTAATGGCTGTGATATGATAACTGAGGATGGATCAACAATATTGTAGTTACTCCAGAATACTAACCTAATTGGCAGAGTGAAACGAATGAAAAAATATTACAAAACTTGCAATGTCTTTACAACAAGGCGCTAAAGTAATACTGCAAAATACCTATCCCCGCCCCCTGTCACTCAAGAAGCGCATTTGTTGTTCCTCGACCACGAGACACTTGCGTACAGTCTGCATGGTCAATGCAGCTCATGCAACAATGTTGATGACAACGATGCTGTTTTCACTTTGCTGCTTAATAGAAATCCACTAGCATTCTATAATTACACTATTAGTTTGTGTTTCTTACATCTGCAAACAGCTATGTTGTCTTCGCAAGTTGGGCCTAAATCTTGTTAGCCGCTAATGCTAATGGATAGCTAGGTAATAAATGTACTGAGTCAGAGCAAACGTAACTAGCTATACAGCCTGATAATCAGCATTCTAAATCAAAGAGGAATATGTAAAGCATGAATATGTTAGCTATGTGATGTAGCTAAGAGAACATGAAATGTAGCCAAAGATTATAGGGTACACTAGGAAACACTTATCAACACTTTGGTTCCTACCCTGGCATTTTCATTCGTTGTCATGTCAAACAACACTGTATTTAAAGTGCCTACTATTATATTCTAACTATAGAATTAGAATAATCATTCTATTTCCATGATTCCAACAGTTCATAGGGTGTGTCTATGTTTGAATAAAATCAAAATCAAGCTACTGAGCTTGTCTGACGTGTTAAGAACTGTGATTAAAAGAAAATGACACACAAATCACTAAAGAGGGAGCCAGAGATCAATATAGCCTAACCAGAAGAAAAAATCCTGTTCCTGATTACATTTTTTCATTTTAACTAGGCAAGTCAGTTAAGAACAAATTCTTATTTACAATGACAGCCTACTGGGGAATTGCCTTGTTCAGGGGCAGAACGACAGATTTTTACATTGTTAGCTCGGGGATTCGATCCAGCAACCTTTCGGTTACTGGCCCATCGCTCTAACCACTAGGCTACCTGCCGCCCCCAATATAATGTATAAATGTAAGGTAATTCTGAGCAGGATCAGATGGTGACAGGGTCTCAGCAGGTTCAGGCAGCCAGGGAAGACCAGTCTGTGATGGAGCTGATGTGAACTTTGGCAGATACAACACTTTATTCTCTCTGTGCAACAAAAACTGGACAACCCAGATGCTTCAAAGATTGAAACTATTTTAAGGCAGTCAGACAAAAATCTTCAAGTTGATTTCTAAACTGTATCAAGGGTTGATAGAGGCTTTTCCCGATGACTCAAAACATGTAAAGCAAAAATGTGAGGAAGACCTGGTAGACGCTATTGATGATGATGAATGGATACAGATGTTTGAATGCCCAGTCATGTTCATATAATCTCAGACATGAATTACTGCAGTTTAAGACCATCCATAGAACGTACTATATGCCAGTGAAACTGAATATCATGCACTCAGAAATGTAATTCCTCTGCTGGAGGTGCAAAACACAAAAGGGGACATATTTGCATATGTTATGGTCTTGGGAATGCTGGCTGAATTCTGGCAAAGAGTATGTTCTTTTGTCTCAGCATGTCTAGAGATTCTCCCTTCTCCTTATTTTTGTTTGCTTGGAAATGCTGATACTGGAGACTGTTATCAGAAGAAACTGTATAACCAAGAATTTATAGTGGCTAAGAAATGCATTGCTATTATTTGGAAGGTTGGTTATCCTCCCACAATGTCACAATAGATGGCAGAAATGTCAAGTTATGTATCCCTAGATTTGATGTATTACAAGAACAACGGTAGACTGGGCAACTTTCATAATTGTCTGGATGCCTTATATGGAATACTGTATGACAAAAGGATTCTCTATTGAAAACATGCCCATGTCAGGGGAGATATCTATTTAGACGATCCCTACTTGCTGGGCTACTCAGTCCTGGCCCTGGGGGTCTGCCTTACTGTGGGTTGTCACCCTGGCCTTGGTCTAACACACCTGAAACCAATTAATGTTTCACTTAGATCCTAAAGCTGAGTAGGGTGTGTTTGGTTGGGATGCTGCAGGGCCTTGGACCCCTAGGGGCAGGACGGGGTAACCCAGCTATATTGTGTGCAAGTAAAAATAACTCTACAGTATTATTAGGCCTATGAGATTAATTATAAGGAGGATGTGCTGTTTCTGTGTGTTAATGTGTATGTGTTTTCTTTGTATGTTTTTGTTTACTTTTTTTTCCAAGCCTTTACCTTGGGAAAAAAAGTGGGAAGGAAATTGTGTTGGGAGAGTTAAGTTATTGAGTAGACTGGTGGGGGTTGGGTGTGCAGGCGGCTCGTGCTGGCTAGGCGGTCTGGCTGAAATTTGATATAAAGTATGTCTCAATAAAGACAATCAAGTCTTTTTACTTAATTTTTTAAAGAGTTGTTCATTTGTTAGGCTAATGGTTAAAGGTGCAACACAATATTGTTGTTCTAAATAGAGACGGCTAGAAGGGCCGTCATATTGGATTGTGTAGAAATGCAGGAAATGAGCTTTAGACCCCCTTATGTTCCCACCACTTCTAAAACCAAAGTTGCACCCTTGCAGATGGCTGCTACCATTCATTGGACACATGGGAATCTGCACCTCTTCTGGTATCATCCGGGACTTTGCTGGGCCCTACTTTGTCTCTGTGAGTACTTGTGTTCTTCCTCTCCTTTCTTCTGTTTTTTTACTACCCTCTTTTTCTGTTCTTTCTCTCAAGCGGCAGAAGAAAATTGACCTATATCATTTGGCTGAAATCCTGATAGGCCTAGACACACTACACACACTTGCATAGATTTAGGGCCCATTTCCAGGACCCAGATTAAACCTACTGCTGTAGATTAATCTTGTTTGGGGGGAAACCGGAGTTCTCTGTTCCAGGATATTGAGCTTTGTCTGTAATACTTGTTATAAGTATTGTTATAAGAGTTGCCAAGACAGCACAAACAGATTTGGGAACAGGCAAATATAAATTGGAAGAGCTGGCTTTAAACCACATTGAAATACCTATTGGCTGCCTGTAGAGGTAGTGAACTATAGATCTATATAACTAGATCTGCAAGCAGAACCTTATTGAAGTCGTATGTCAAGTGCTGCTCCTTGCAGTGATTGATATATATATATCATACTTATTACTGCGGGCGCTGCCTTGGGACTCGACTGGGGACTCGGTTTCAAGAGAAGAAGAGTCTAAATAGCAGTGTGTGTGTGTGCTCACTATTACATTGGCCTTCCTGGAAGAACTTGTCAGGGAAATACATGTCCCCTCAGGGATCAATAAACAGTTCAATATGGGCTGTTAACTCCCTGAAGCTCCCCAACAAGTACACTGCTACTAGCACACTGCTACAAGCACCCTGTGTTGGCCCCCAAAATAAACTCCATTCCTTGGGATTGCTAAATTGAATAAGAAAGACTATCTATACACCCTACAGTAGGATTTCCCTGGTCTGTAAGAACTAAAGACGAAACCCCTTTGTCACCATGAGCTTTTGTAAATGATAGCATAATGTTTGTTCAAGCTCAGGGAAGGGCACTGGTGGCCGCGGCCCCCTTTTTTAGGGGTTCAATTTCCCAAAACAACTCAGTCGGGGTCTCAATTTACTGTTGAGAGTTAGAATAGTTTCAGTTTCAACATTTCATGACACATGCACAAGTACAATGAAATGCCTTTCTTATAGTGGTGATTTTAGCATCTACAGTTGAAGTCAGAAGTTTACATGCACTTAGGTTGGAGTCATTAAAACTCGTTTTTCAACCACTCCACAAACTTCTTGTTAACAGACTATAGTTTTGGCAAGTCGGTTAGGACATCTACTTTGTGCATGACACAAGTAATTTTTCTAACAATTGTTTCCAGACAGATTATTTCACTTATAATTCACTGTATCACAATTCCAGTGGGTCAGAAGTTTACATACACTAAGTTGACTGTGTCTTTAAACAGCTTGGAAAACTCCAGAAAATTATGTCATGGCTTATGAAGCTTCTGATAGACTAATTTACATAATTGGAGGTAATTGGAGGTGTACCTGTGGATGTATTTCAAGGCCTACCTTCAAACTCAGTGCCTATTTACTTGACATCATGGGAAAATTAAAAGAAATCAGTCAAGAACTCAGAAAAAAAAAAGTGGACATCCACAAGTCTGGTTCATCCTTGGGAGAAATTTCCAAACTCCTGAAGGTACCACGTTCATCTGTACAAACAATAGTATGCAAGTATTAACACCATGGGACCACACAGCTGTCATACCACTCAGGAAGGAGACGTGTTCTGTCTCCTAGAGATGAACGTACTTTGGTGTGAAAAGTGCAAATCAATCCCAGAACAACAGCAAAGGACCTTGTGAAGATGCTGGAGGAAACCGGTACAAAAGTAACTATATCATAACCTGAAAGGCCGGTCAGCAAGGAAGAAGCCACTGCTCTAAAACCGCCATAAAAAAAGCCAGACTACGGTTTGCAACTGCACATGCACAAAGATCGTACTTTTTTGAGAAAATGTCCTCTGGTCTGATGAAACTAAAATAGAACTGTTTGGCCATAATTACCATCGTTATGTTTGGAAGACAAAGGGGGAGGCTTGCAAGCCGAAGAACACCATCCCAACCGTGAAGCACGGGGGTGGCAGCATCATGTTGTGGGGGTGCTTTGCTGCAGGAGGGACTGGTGCACTTCACAAATTAGATGGCATCATGAGGCAGAAAATGATGTGGATATATTGAAGCAACATCTCAAGACGTCAGTCAGGAAGTTAAAGCTTGGTCGCAAATGGGTCTTCCAAATGAACAATAACCCCAAGCATACTTCCAAAGTTATGGCTTAAGGACAACAAATTCAAGGTATTGGAGCGGCCATCACAAAGCCCTGACCTCAAACCTATAGAAAATTTGTGGGTAGAACTGAAAAAGCGTGTGCGAGCAAGAAGGCCTACAAACCTGACTCAGTTACACCAGCTCTGTCAGGAGGAATGGGCCAGAATTCACCCAACTTATTGTGGGAAGCTTGTGGAAGGCTACCTGAAACGTTTGACCCAAGTTAAACAATTTAAAGGCAGTGCTACCAAATACTAATTGAGTGTATGTAAACTTCTGACCCACTGGGAATGTAATGAAAGAAATGAAAGCTGAAATAATACTATTATTCTGACATTTCACATTCTTAAAATAAAGTGGTGATCCTAACTGACCTTAAAACAGGGACTTGGATTAAATGTCAGGAATTGTGAAAAACTGAGTTTAAATGTATTTGCCTAAGGTGTATGTAAACTTCTGACTTCACCTGTATATCTTGGTGGGGCAAAGTCCACACCCCAAAAATTGGGATGCATGCCAGCAAAGCCTCTACACAACACAGCACTAAACAATACATTAATTGCACGACAACGGTGACAAACGGTGCCCACAAACTGTTAGGGCCCACATAAAGCTGTCCCAACAGCAAAGCTTTCTTTTCAGCACAATGGAGTGAATCCTTAGCACTGCTACACCTGGCTATCAGCGGAGCCTTGTCTGGTAGAGAAACAGTTCATTCAGCCTCATTTACTGTCTTTCAAAAAAACATAGCTGATATGGCTAACTTGCTTAAGCTAATGTGGTTTCTACTGACAATTGGGATGTACAAACTATGGTATAAGGGAACGACGTGCGGATAAGAGTCAATCCGTGATTTCCATTAAGACATTAATGAGCAAGCTTGGAAGGGACGTAGTCAATATTACTATTTGTTTAGCACTTTTGAAATGTACAGCGACAGAATTCAGAACATGGGCCATTCTTACAGTATTCTCCCTGTACAAGTCAGAACCATAGGATAAATGAAGGGGGCATATAAGCAGACAATGAAAGCTCTTACAATATTCAATGATGACATTTCTCTAAAACAAGCTATAGGCTACATCTGCACCACCGAGTCAGAACAGTAGGCAAAATTATGAGGGGGAAAGGGACCAAATTATTAGAATGAGGCACATGGGCTACTAACAGCTTACTACACAACATACACTTATTACTTTCTTAGCTACAGTATACATATCTCCCTGGCATATTATGTGATTTATGCAGCAGCATACAATACATTTTTGGACTCACCTTGTTGTGCTATGCTCACTTGAAAAGGAAGGTGGTCCTTCTTGCGGGACAATTTTGTCATCAAACTTTGTCGTCAAAGTCAGAGCTCATTTTTTCAGAGTTCCCAGATGTCTTGAACTCACTGAGGTCTGAGATTTCCCAGTTCCGAGTTTCCAGTTGTTTTGAACACGGCAAAAGTCATTCTGGATTGACAGCATTCCCAATGTATACAATCTTTTTCTGGCCCATGGTGTTGCAGGTGAATGTTTATCCTTTTAAGCTTGGAAAAGAGACCCTTAAACCCAGACTTGGACCACACACCCACCCCACTAAATAGCAGGCTCGTGATTGCTTCGCAACCCTTGCAGTTAGATACTGATTCCTTTCAAAGCACTCATTGTTGAATTTGCGATTTCCAATGTTTATGGCTGATACGTTTTTGTCTATAATATCTCTTAATTATTTATCTTCATATAACAAGGATTGAAAAGGATTTGCCAGTAGATTGTCGACTTGATTCATGATGATGACTGCTTGTCTAGCTTGCTAGCTAAGATTTTGAAAGTATGATGTGGACATGATCAGTCCAATCAAAGCTATGGTGTATATATAACGTGATTTGACATTATTTTATCTGTGGCAAATGACCTTGAGCCTTCTTGGATGGGCACTTCTGATATAACTAAATGACAGCACTCAAGGGGCTTGAATTTTTGATCTCTCCCCGTAGATTTTGCTGTGACGTAGTGTCCCCATGAGTGACAGAACACTGAGCCAATCACGGTGCAACTACAGAACATTACCAACCCCTACGCTCCGTATTTTCCACTGGCTGCCCAATAAAAACTCAATTATTTTTATTTATTTTTTACATTGTTTGCAAACTGATATGTGACGCGTATTAATGACAAAATAAGATACAAAACAGGCAACAACAAAAAAATCAGTTGGGGCCCCACCTGCCCTGATTGACAGGTCACCACTACTTTCTTGCAAGCTCTAACCCCAACAATGCAGTCATCAATAACAATGTACTGTAATACAAAAAATAACAAGGTAGAACAAAAACACACAACATATAAAATACGAAGAACATGATAAAGTAAGTAAGCATACTATATACAGGGTCAGTACCAGTACCATATTTAGAATATGCAGGGATACTGGATCAAGAGGTAGAGAGGTAAGGTGACTAGGTGTCAGGATTTATGATAAACAGTGTAGCAGCAGCAGATGATTGGATGTGTGTATAGTCAGTAGAAATGTATTTGCATTTTATGTGTGTATGAGCAACTGATGGTGTTTGTATGTGTGTTGGAGTATCAGTGTGCGTAGTGTGTAGGGCCCTGTGAGTGTGCATAGAGACTGCAACAATAAGATACAAAGGTCAACTCTGATAGTCCGTGTTAGCTTTTTAGTTAGCTATTTAGCTGTTATGGCATGGGGATAGAAGCTGTTCAGGAGCCTGTTAGTACTGCTTGCCGAGCGGAAGCAGAACAGTCTACGGCTTGGGTGGTTGGAATAGTAGAATACACAAGGTGCAATTTCGAAATGTGGTTGTGAATCAGCAGTTTTTCTCTTGCTATGTCAGTCACTGACAGTCTTTCAATTAGCCATGTCAGCTAACAATTTTTAGATTGGTAAGTTAGTCTAGCCAGCTACCTAAACTTGCAGTAATCATGGTTGAATTACGTACAACAGGGGGGCCCCGTTGATTTTGTTAGTAACTTTCACTCAGATATCATAGGACAAATTGCAAACATTTCTCTCCACCCAACAGCAAAATGTGTAGAATTGCATGAAATGAAGTCTAAAACAGAACTGAAGCATGCTGACACCTTAACACACACACACCAGTGCCAGGCTAACACCTGCTGGGTACTCTTTCTGCTTCCTGTAGCACTTCAACACCTTATATGCTTTGTTGTTGATATCTGCTCAATTTATGAAAATTCAGAGACCCCAAAAAGTGAGCTTCAGGGTGATTTAACATTGTCATTCATTACGTTTGATATTATGAACGCATTACCAATTATATTGCATGTTATTTTTCTTTGTGATTTATTGCAGGAAGACAACATGGCCTTTGGGAGACCAACAAAGTAAGTAAATGAAATGTTCTGGGGTGTGTTTAGTCTTATCCTGATGACTGAAATATTTATTGTCTTCTTCATGGTCAAATCAGTAGAGGGATATTAAAATCTCAGCATCTTTTCTTAACAAACAGTGGGGTTCCAAATCATTGACAACCTTGATAAAGATGAGCAATAATGACTGTATAAAATAAAGAATTCTGTGAAATTCTACTATTTTATGCTAGTACAATTGCTCAGAGAAAGACATTTTGTTTAACAAGTAAAACATACACTTTTTCTCAAAGGTACACCCCTAAAGATTATTTTTAAAAAGTAGTCAAAGTCCCATATTCCTAGAATGCAATGAATACATGAAGCTTGTGACTCTACAAACTTGTTGGCTGCATTTGCAGCTCATTTTGGTTGTGTTTCTGATTGTGTCTTGCCCAGTAGAAATGACTGGTAAATAATGTATTGTTTGATTTTTGGAGTCACTTTTATTGTAAATGAGAATATATGTTTCCAAACACTTGTACATTAATTTGGATGCTACCATGATTACAGATAATCCTGAATGAATCATAAGTAATGATGAGTGAGCAAGTTACAGAGGGTCAAAGATCATACGCCCCAATTTGTTTTTAATTTTAATTGAACCTTTTATTTAACTAGGCAAGTCAGTAAAGAACAAATTCTTATTTACAATGACGGCCTAGGAACAGTGGGTTAACTGCCTTGTTCAGGGGCAGAATGACAGATTTTTACCTTGTCAGCTCGGGGATTTAATCTAGCATCCTTTCGGTTACTGTTCCAACGCTCTAACCACTAGGCTAACTGCCGCCCCAAAACATGTTCTTGGTAATGGTGAGAGGTTAGCATGTCTTGGGGTTATAGTCTTTGACCCTCTGTAACTTGCTCACTAATCATTATTCACGATTCATTCAGGACATCATTCATTCTAGATGTTTGACTACTTTATTTATAAAAATCTTTAGGGGTGTCAATAATTTTGACCCCTACCTTTTTGTGTGTGGGAAGAAAAAAAAGATTACTTGTTGAACAAAATGTCGTTCTTGAGCAATTGTATTAGTATAAAGTAATATAAATTCAAAAAAGGTTTACGCATACAATGTAAATGAGTATTTTAATTATTTTATAATGTCATTATTGGCTCATCTTTATCAAGGGTGTGAATAATTTCGTACCCTATCTTGAATGAAAGCACTTGTGCACAGCAGTTAGCTTGGTCCCAGATCTATTTGTGCTGTGTACCCAACTCAAGACAGCACAAACAGATCTGGGACCAACCAGGCTACAGAGTAGTAGTAGCTTTAGTTTCTGATAGATTCTCTGTGTATTTGAAGATACTGGATGCTGGACGTAGCCAAGGTGTATGCTAGTGGCTCCAACCCCTGGGACACAGCAGTGCAAGACGCCTCAGAGGAGTACAAAAACAGAATGGTAAGGAATTGTAGGCGGAAGGTCATTGGTTTGAATCCAAATTTCGAATGAGGGGGATCTGTTGGGATTCTAGGTACACTACATTACCAAAAGTATGTGGACACCTGCTTGTCGAACATCTCATTCCAAAATCATGGGCATTAATGTGGAGTTGGACCCCCCCCCCCCTTTCCTGTCATAACAGCCTCCACTCTTCTGGGATGGCTTTCCACTAGATGTTGGAACATTGCAATGGGGACTGATGTTGGGCGATTAGGCCTGGCTCGCAGTCGGTCGTTCCAATTCATCCCAAAGGTGTTCGATGGAGTTGAGGTCAGTGCTCTGCAGGCCAGTCAAGTTCTTCCACACCGATCTCGACAAACCATTTCTGTATGGACCTTGCTTTGTGCGCTGGTGGATTGTCATGCTGAAACAGAAAAGGGCCTTCCCTAAACTGTAGCCACAAAGTTGGAAGCACAGAATAATCTAGAATGTCAGTGTATTCTGTAGCGTTAAGATTTCCCTTAACTGGAACTATGGGGCCTAGCCCAAACCATGAAAAACAGCCCTAGACCATTATTCCTCCTCCACCAAACTTTACAGTTGGCACTATGCATACGGGCTGTTAGCTTTCTCCTTGCATCCGCCAAACCCAAATTTGTCCATCGGACTGCCAGATGGTGAAGCGTGATTCATCACTCCAGAGAACGCGTTTCCACTGCTCTAAACTTTGTGGCGGTGAGCTGTACACCACTCCAGCCGACGCGTGGCATTGCGCATGGTGATCTTAGACTTGTGTGCAGCTGCTCGGCCATGGAAACATCCTATGACGGTGCCATTTTGAAAGTAAATGAGCTCTTCAGTAAGACCATTCTACTGCCAATGTTTGTCAATGGAGATTGCATGGCTGTATGCTCGATTTTATACACGTCAGCAGCGGGTGTGGCTGAAATAGCCGAATCAACTAATTAGAAGAAGTGTCCACATACATTTGTATATATAGTGTACCATATACCATTGCCTTTGTGCCTTTGAGCAAGGTTCTTAACCCCTAAACTGTTCCAAGGGTGCCTCACCATACAAATGTTGATTGTACCCCCTCCACAGCACAACCTCTGCTGTGACAACTGTCACTCCCATGTGGCCATGGCTCTGAACCTGATGCGCTATGAGAACAAGACCTCATGGAACATGATCAACCTCTGTCTGCTCTCCCTAGTCCACGGAAAACACGTCAGGTACTGAGATACTGACTCTGTCTTTCTGTCTGCTCTCCCTCAGCTACGACAAGCACGTCAGGTATTCTCTGTCTTTCTGTCTGCTCTCCCTCAGCTACGACAAGCACGTCAGGTATTCTCTGTCTTTCTGTCTGCTCTCCCTCAGCTACGACAAGCACGTCAGGTATTCTCTGTCTTTCTGTCTGCTCTCCCTCAGCTACGACAAGCACGTCAGGTACTGAGATACTGTCTGTCCGTCTTTCTGTCAGCTCTCCCTCAGTGATGACGAGCACGTCAAGTACTGAGATACTGTCTGTCCGTCTTTCTGTCTGCTCTCCCTCAGTGATGACAAGCACGTCAAGTACTGAGATACTGTCTGTCCGTCTTTCTGTCTGCTCTCCCTCAGTGATGACGAGCACGTCAAGTACTGAGATACTGTCTCTGTCTTTCTGTCTGCTCTCCCTCAGTGATGACAAGCACGTCAGGTACTGAGATACTGTCTCTGTCTTTCTGTCTGCTCTCCCTCAGTGATGACAAGCACGTCAGGTACTGAGATACTGTCTCTGTCTTTCTGTCTGCTCTCCCTCAGTGATGACAAGCACGTCAGGTACTGAGATACTGTCTCTGTCTTTCTGTCTGCTCTCCCTCAGTGATGACAAGCACGTCAGGTACTGAGATACTGTCTCTGTCTTTCTGTCTGCTCTCCCTCAGTGATGACAAGCACGTCAAGTACTGAGATACTGTCTCTGTCTTTCTGTCTGCTCTCCCTCAGTGATGACAAGCACGTCAGGTACTGAGATACTGTCTGTCTGTCTTTCTGTCTGCTCTCCCTCAGTGATGACAAGCACGTCAGGTACTGAGATACTGTCTGTCTGTCTTTCTGTCTGCTCTCCCTCAGTGATGACAAGCACGTCAGGTACTGAGATACTGTCTGTCTGTCTTTCTGTCTGCTCTCCCTCAGTGATGACAAGCACGTCAGGTACTGAGATACTGTCTGTCTGTCTTTCTGTCTGCTCTCCCTCAGTGATGACAAGCACGTCAGGTGCTGAGATACTGTCTGTCTGTCTTTCTGTCTGCTCTCCCTCAGTGATGACAAGCACGTCAGGTGCTGAGATACTGTCTGTCTGTCTTTCTGTCTGCTCTCCCTCAGTGATGACAAGCACGTCAGGTGCTGAGATACTGTCTGTCTGTCTTTCTGTCTGCTCTCCCTCAGTGATGACAAGCACGTCAGGTACTGAGATACTGTCTGTCTGTCTTTCTGTCTGCTCTCCCTCAGTGATGACAAGCACGTCAGGTGCTGAGATACTGTCTGTCTGTCTTTCTGTCTGCTCTCCCTCAGTGATGACAAGCACGTCAGGTACTGAGATACTGTCTGTCTGTCTTTCTGTCTGCTCTCCCTCAGTGATGACAAGCACGTCAGGTACTGAGATACTGTCTGTCTGTCTTTCTGTCTGCTCTCCCTCAGTGATGACAAGCACGTCAGGTACTGAGATACTGTCTCTGTCTGTCTTTCTGTCTGCTCTCCCTCAGTGATGACAAGCACGTCAGGTACTGAGATACAGCTGCAGAAAAGGTTAAAAGAAACTCCTCCAGACTGCATTTGCATTGATGTTGTTAAGATTTACAGCACTGTGACGTAACTTCTTTAGGGCCAGAACTGTGAGGTAGGGCTGGATATTGGGTATGTGTACGCTCTGTACTCTCTGGGTCCCAGGGGCTGATAGATATGTCACTGAATTTCCCCTGAATACAGAGAATCCTGGAACACTCTGAGGGACAGACAGACAGAGGGCCTCCTGATGATTCTATGGAGATATTAGGATTGAGTCTGATGAAACAGTGGTATGTTTTGGTTGATGGAATGCGACAGCTTGTCCCCATCCTGTGAGGGTGGTAGCGGGCAGGAGTCTTCCCACTAGCATACTACCTAAAGTGAACCCATGTATGCAGGCAATCTGATTGGTACTCATCCTAGTATGGACATTGGAGCGTAGCTATGTGGGTGGGTGAGTTGGTTGGTTGGACAGACGTGTCACATGACCCTGGCCTGGCTGGATCTTAAGAGGTTGTCATGGAAACCACTTGAGCCTCTGTAATTAAGTGCGTGCCATCTCAGGCGTGTGCTGTCAAGCCTATGGGGGAAATTAGGTGAAAAATTTGATTTTCACTCAGTCACTCCTCAGATCGCTTACGTCTTCTGTTATTGTTGTTGTTCCAGAAAGCCAATGCCTCTCGCTCTCCCTCCCTCTCTCTCTCCCTCTCTCTCCCTCTCTCTCCCTCTCTCTCCCTCTCTCCCTCCCTCCCTCTCTCTCTTTCTCTCGCTCTCTCCCTCTCTCTCTCTCTCTCTCTGCTCCCCATCTGTATCTCCCACTCTCTTTGCCCCCCCCACTCTCTCTCTCTCTCACTCTCCCTCCATCTCTGTCTCCCCTTTTCTCCCCTTTCCAGCTGTGCAGGGTTCCTGAAGACCTGGCTTCCCTTCCTCATGTTGCTGGGTATCATCCTAACTGTGGCTCTGACCATTAACCTGAAGTGACCAGCCAACCAGGTGGGAGGACACAGCTTACAGGGTGGCCAGGGGCAAGGAGCAGAGGGGGGAGTGGGATGGACTCCCTGCAGAAGGGGGGCGAGGGAGATTGGGAGGGGGGGGGGGTGAGAGGACAAACAAGGAGGGAGGGAATGGGAACCCCTTGCAGGTTGGAAGTGACGGTTGAGGTGGGAGGTGTCACACCTCCTCAACTCTGATTGTGAGGATGGAGAGGAAAAAACACATGGAACTGTGACACCCCAGCAACATACAAACCAATGAGAGGACAATGAAGAGAAGGCCAAAAACATCCTCCACTCAACTAAGCACAAAGCCTGTTTGTTTGTAGGACCAGGCAACCTGGCTTTCACTGGTGGCGTTGCCCTACTGAAGCTGGAATACATTTGGATGGCAATTTTAGTTGTTTGTTTATTTTGGGGTTGAGAGTAATTGTTCCTGATGGACGGTAGCTTACTTTTAAATATTTTAATGCCCCCCACAAACATCCCAACTCCATAAATGTTTATGCAATTTTCAAATGTTTTGATTTTCAATGAAGGCCTAGTATATGGTTATAGACCATCATAACCATCCATTACCTAGGAATGTGGAGGAGGAGGATGTTGTCGGTTCTGTAGACTACAGGAGCGATGGTAGTGGTGGAGGGGGTAGGGGTTGTTCTTTCTTTCAGGGGTAGTAGTCTTGTCTCCCACAGGGACAGCAGCATCCTTGCCTTTCTCTCTCTGCCATGCTGAAACCAACACCCACCATCCATTTGAATGACATGGGACGATGATGACGATCCACTGACTCAGTGCTTCCACATACTCTGAGATAAATCAAATACTCCATCTTGATATTTCACTTTAATGCCTTTCAAGGAATGTGTTATTGCATTGGCATTTTACGCTTGGTTTGATACACTTCCTATTACTGCAACTTTTAATAACCTGTGATTCACCAAGAGTGGTTTGTTGTTTCAATGAATTCTATCTATTTACTACTATGGACTGTATCCAGGATAACAACTCTCAAAACTCTGCTATAAGCAAGTGATGCCTCATCTTGTGTGATATCTATGAGCGTAGTTGAACTGCTTCTGTCTGCGTCTTATTTAAATATTTGTCTTTTTCTTAACTCTATTGACATTTGTATGTTTAGACCCATTTTAATGGTGGCTCGTTTTCAAAACGGGATTATAGATGATAGATTTCAGATAATCTCATTAAGTGTGTTGGATTATTTGGATACTTCGTACAGTGGCCATGGTAACCTCTGTGGAACCCTGGACTCATTACTCTGGACTCCACCTGCAGATGGGAATGGAATGCATGATGTTCTGGAATGCTGCAGAGTTCATTTGTGTTCTGTGTTCTAGGATGTGAGTGTGCTAAATGGAGAGCTTCCCAGTCCCTACAGGAGAGGGGTCACCACTTTCTGATCCTGAACACTCAAACTCCAACATCAAAATGTGCCCTAGAAGAAATAAGTACCTCTGAATCCTAGCTCTGACTGGGTTCTTGAACAAATGAAATCAATTCATATAGTTGGTGCCTGAAAAACAATGGTCTTCTATCATGGGTCTTCCTGGATGTATGTACATGAATGGCTCAATTTATATCAAACTACATTTTTAGACTATACCATCTATATTGATTTTGTATGTAGTAGCCTACTTTCAAACACTGGCTAATCCTAGATGATGGTTTGCACACAAAATCCATTGCCATGGCTTCCTTCTGCGGTGGCAGGTTCAAATCCCCTCATTGTTTGGAGTGAAACCACAAAGCGCTGAGCCTTGAGCTTTCTCTCTTTAGCCATGGAGCTGCCAGAAGCAGCAGGTAGCCTGCTGGCTCCTCCAGGTTGAACACACCAATACCCTTGTCACACTACCGAACTGGACTGAACCGATGTACTGAGCTGGCTTGGTTACGCATCCAGCATAATGTGCAACCGTGCTGAAAGGAAAAAGGTCTGAGCCAGCACAGCTTGGTTTGGGTTGGCACGATAGTGTGAAAAGCATTCAAGTCTTTGGCTTAATATCCTGGGGTCTCCTCTCCTCCTGTGCCAGAGTGCCACTCCTGCTGTCTCAGATGAGATTAGAAGGACATTGTGAAATGTCAATGCATCTCCATGCAGCCCTTTTCACATTCCTGCTTTCTCTCCTGTCGTACTTCATTCTTTGAAATTCCAGCAAATGTGATCGATGTTGATCTACTACTGCAATAACCCCACATTGTATGTACAAAAAAATCGTATATATTTGTGTAGGTTTTTAAAGATCCTTTTGTTTTCCATGACATTCACAGTCAAGGCAGTTTTACACTACTTCTGTAGCTGTTTGGCGATTTTATGCCAAGATACCAATTCTTTATAGGGTATTTACACTCCTTTGGTGTGCTTATGCCTAGAGGTACTATGGCTTCTTTCTCATATTTTTCCTTTCATGTTCATGTGCAAATATTAGACCGAGTGATATTGTCTTAAGTAACATTGTATAATCTCAAATATCCTGTTTTAATTTCCTGTTATAATTTATATTGTAAATTAACTATCCTCCTTAGTTCCCTTAATTTTCTACATGCAATACCATACCATACTATATTATATCAAAACTCATCACTGTTCTGCAATGAAGCAAGTTTGTGCCTGAATGCATGAGGGAATGGAAGTGTGTGGGTGTGTGGGTGTGTGGATGCATGAGGTGCGGTTGTGCATGTCCTGGCTGCATGTTCTATGTCTCTGTGGACATAACTATTTTCTTGAATCCTGTGGCTTTTTGGGGAATTGCTGATAACTGCATATCATAGCAGATGACTACCTATAACAATACATTTAGATACACTTACTTATTACAACAAAGGGTTTTCTAAAATGATGTAAATTGTCCATGACAGTATGTTTGATATACAGTTGAAGTCGGAAGTTTACATACACCTTAGCCAATACATATAAACTCAGTTTTTCACAACTCCTGACATTTAATGTCTGAGGTCACCACTTTATTTAAAGAATGTGAAATGTCAGAATAATAGAGAGAATCATTTATTTCAGCTTTTATTGCTTTAATCACATTCCCCGTGTGTCAGAAGTTTACATACACTCAATTAGTATTTGGTAGCATTGCCTTTAAAATTGTTTAACTTGGGTCAAATGTTTCGTGTAGCCTTCCACAAGCTTCCCACAATAAGTTGGGTGAATTTTGGCCCATTCCTCCTGACAGAGCTGGTGTAACTGAGTCAGGTTTGTAGGCCTCCTTGCTCGCACACGCTTTTTCAGTTCAGCCCACAAATTTTCTAAAGGATTGAGGTCAGGGCTTTGTGATGGCCGCTCCAATACCTTGACTTTGTTGTCCTTAAGCCATTTTGCCACAACTTTGGAAGTATTCTTGGGGTCATTGTCCATTTGGAAGACCCATTTGCAACCAAGCTTTAACTTCCTGACTGATGTCTTGAGATGTTGCTTCAATATATCCACATCATTTTCCTCCCTCATAATGCTATCTATTTTGTGAAGTGCACCAGTCTCTCCTGCAGCAAAGCACCCCGACAACATGATGCTGCCACCCCCGTGCTTCACGGTTGGGATGGTGTTCTTCGGCTTGCAAGCATCCCCCTTTTTCCTCCAAACATAACGATGGTCATTATGGCCAAACAGTTATATTTTTGTTTCATCAGATCAGAGGACATTTATCCAAAAAGTATGATATTTGTCCCCATATGCAGTTGCAAACCGTAGTCTGGCTTTTTTTATGGCAGTTTTGGAGCACTTCCTTGCTGAGCAGCCTTTCAGGTTATGTCGATATAGGACTCATTTTACTATAGATATAGATAATTTTGTACCTGTTTCCTCCAGCATCTTCACAAGGTTCTTTGCTGTTGTTCTGGGATTGATTTGCACTTTTCGCACCAAAGTACGTTCATCTCTAGGTGACAGAATGCGTCTCCTTCCTGAGCGGTATGACGGCTGCGTGGTCCCATGGTGTTTATACTTGCGTACTATTGTTTGTACAGATGAACGTGGTACCTTCAGGCATTTGGAAATTGCTCCCAAGGATGAACCAGACTTGTGGAGGTCTACAAAAACAAATTCTGATGTCTTGGCTGATTTCTTTTGATTTTCCCATGATGTCAAGCAAAGAGGCACTGAGTTTGAAGGTAGGCCTTGAAATACATCCACAGGTACACCTCCAATTCACTCAAATGGTGTCAATTAGCCTATCAGAAGCTTCTAAAGCCATGACATCATTTTCTGGAATTTTCCAAGCTGTTTAAAGGCACAGTCATCTTAGGGTATGTTAACATCTGACCCACTGGAATTGTGATACAGTGAATTATAAGTTAAATAATCTGTAAACAATAGTTGGAGAAATTACTTGTCATGCACTAAGTAGATGTCCTAACTGAATTGCCAAAACTATAGTTTGTTAACAAGAAATTTGTGGAGTGGTTGAAAAACATGTTTTAATGACTCCAACCTAAGTGTATGTGAACTTCCGACTTCAACTGTAGGTATTGTATATAATACACTAGACTTTATTAGACCTTTTAAATTATCCATAGTTGACTCTGTTTACCAGTCTTTCCCAGAAAAAAGGGTTCTTCAGCTGTCCCCGTAGGAGAACCCGTTTTGGTTCCACTTAGAACCCTCTGTGGAAAGAGTCCTAAATGGAACTCAAAGGGGTTCTACCTGGAACCAAACATGGTTCTTCAAAGGCTTCTCTTATGGGGACAGCCAAATAACCTTTTTAGGTTTTTTTCCTAAGAGTGTAGGTGCCATATAATAGAAAGGTAGATTAAAACTAAACAGCAGAAGGGTTGTCCCTCCTTCCTGATGTCAAAGTTGACTGATATTGTCGGTGAGTGATGAGCATCATCTGAGATGCAGGGGAATAGCTCTGCTTCTTGTGAACAAACAGTGGGGCTTGTAGTTAAAGATGCACTCTCAAACTTGTGTATAATTTCAGTCAGTAGTTTTGAAAATGGTGCAAAGGGCCTAAAGTGGCTCTGTTTGTGTGTACTACATCATCCATTTTGTATGGTATGTCCAAGCCTGGTCCCAGATCTATTTGTGCTGGCATGCCAATGGCCATAGGAGTTGTCTATCCAGAACAAACAGATCTGGTACCAGGCTAGGTGGCGTTTTTTATTGTTAGTAGCATCCTTGGACAATGTCTATGATAGATGATCATTCTCAAAACACTAGAGGTTGACTGAAGCACTGGTCTTTTTTGAATTTAGAGGCACAATTGGATATAAATTGTGGCCTTGATTCCATTTGAAAACCTTGCTCCTTTCCTATAATTTGTATTTTATTTTTATTTAACCTTTATTTAACTAATGGAAAACAGAGGAGCCAGACATGTTTTTGTGCAATGGAACCCCCCATTTTCTCAAATTCTGTTATGTTCTAGAATCAGTAACACTCTTCAGAGTAGTTGAATTCATATTAGATGTTCTTTCCCCCTGGTTGTAACCAGAAGCTGGGTTGTGGAATGTGGACACCTGTGGTTTCACACATTGTCTTGCTAACAAAAGACAGTTGGGATGCTATTATGACTGAGGGCCAATAATCATATCAAGTTATAAACACCAATACCCTTATGTTGTTATTTTAATCCCTTGAAGATTAGGAGTTCAGTTTTCCCATGAAATAATCTGCAAGTGACCGAGTGAACTATGATTATATTTAAATAACATGTAACTATGATACCAATAAAGACATTTATTATTGTAACTATTTGTTGGTGATGAATTTCTAAAGAAATAATGCATACATTATGCTAGTATTGGATCATATTACTTATGCCTACTCGTACAGTATAGGTTTAGTACTACATGTGCGCAAAATTATAGTTAGCCTTCCTTGTGTCAAGGAAAAAAGTCAAATTAACAATTTCACCACTGATCCAACCATTCGTATCATATTTCAGAGTAAACACTTGGCTGTCAAAAGGACAACCTCGGATTCAATTGCCATTTGTCATCATTCTGCAAACACCCTCGATGCTCTTTCTCTCTTTTTCTGTAGAGAGCATTGGGGAAGGAGGGGTGGACAGACAGAGGCTCCGCTCCCTGTCCAGATCCGCTCCCCCTCCATCTAAAAAGCATTGTTGATCTAATATCACAGTGAGAGAGGAGGGCACTTCTATCTGACACCATTCTATCCGCATTTTCTGTAGCACAGATTTTGATCTGCAAATGCTTGAAGGTGCGTCCGTCTTTATTGATTTGGATACATTAACCTTTCGCTTGTGGAATAATTTTTTTTATACACAGCCTGTGTTCTTCATTGTTATAACATTGTTATAAAGTCAATGACTTTGGCGAGTATTGAGATGTATTCAACCCGATGGCTCAAAACATTTAATGAAGAACTTTTAACTTTTAAACGTTGTTGAAGTGGACCCCATGGGTGCTTATTCAGTGCCCCACAATAGTTCAAATCAAGTGTCATGCCACAAGGATCTGGGAATGTGTCAGTTCTCCATCTTCGTGTGTATGACTAATTCTGGCCATTTTGCGCATCCAGTTATTATAACATACCGGTGAAATCTTTAGCCTACCTGTCTATCGAATAGCGTGAAGATGACTTAGGTTATTATCGAATAATTATTAACTAATAATAGGATCGTGTGAGCTAAATAGCTCCATGTTTGAAATCTAAGAAGACACTGAACCAACTCCTACATTTTTTAAAGGTTTTTGTCAAATTCAATAGTTGCGTTTCTTTCTCCCATCCAGTGTAGGCATGCTGTTGAAGTCAACGGTGTGCAACTGCAACCCGCAGTTCGGGGCGTTCCTGCATGTGGACCCCAGCATGAACTAATGGAGCACGACATTTTCATGCTTGGGTGACACTTGAATGTGGGTCAAAGGGAAATAAAAGTATTATCTGAGTTTTTTTCGCCACCCACCCTAACGGATTCATCCTTACTAGCTAGCAGAAGCGACACTGGAAGCCAGTTTACTATGCTCCCGCATGCCCTCACCGTCGTTAACAGAACTGCCTCCCGCTAGCAGTACTTCGGGGGCGAAGGACACCGTACTAGTGTACGGTTAGCTAGTTGTTGTCACCCCGCCCCTTCTGTGGGATTTTGTCGGTGGCTGGCATCCAATATTATTATTAGCCGCAGGAAGTAGGGAGCACCCCCTGATAAATCACAATCATATTATAACAATATATTTTTAGAATATTTTCATTTCCCGACCAAATTAGTGAACTAGGCCTGTATTACTCCTGTTTGAGTGGAGGGGAGTGACAATATGCAGGAACGCCCCAATTGCGGGCAGTAATTTCACCCTTCTTGTTAGAGTGGGAGAGCAGAAAGGCTCTGGACAGGGTGAGTGGAAAGCTGGAAAGCCCCTCCCCGCTGATCGTAGCCTACGACGCGATGGTGCTTTAATTTCATTGTTTGAGTGGAGCTGCGCCCCGCTTGCATCCGCTGGGATCAAACAACCCCGACAGCGAGATCCCTTTTTGTCATAGAAATCAGACACTGCCTCTCAGTCACACGTGGGCTTCAGAAATGGTAAAAAGTTGAACATCCAGCCAGTACTTGTAATACAGAACGGATCAAGGAGATGCTGAGGACAATCTGAACAGTGTACGACAGGACTCTCTCCACGTATCACTCTCATCGGCAGTAGGATTCATATATTTGTATATAGCTGGTGTGCGCAGTCAATGCTCTGTAGCCTAAAGCATATGCATCACTTTTGTCACGCTTAGAAAAGTAGGCAATACGGGCGAGTTTGTTCTTCGTTTGAAATGGCAATCAAGTCCATTTCCGTGAGTGTCGCTCTGTAGAGTTTTTTGTTTTGAATGAATAAAAACTATATCACTGTTCTGGTTTCACATAGCATATTTGTAAAAAATGCCGGTTTTGGCACCACTAATTGTTTTCTTTGCGCTGCTCTGTTCAATCTCTGGGCGCGCGTCCGGATGCCCTCTCCGTTGCGAATGCTCAGAAGCCGCGCACACCGTCAAGTGTGTTTCCAAATATTTGCGGAGTGTCCCGTCCGGGATACCAGGGTACACGAGGAATCTGTTTATAACGGGAAATCAGATAAGCAGAATTGGACCAGAATCGTTCAAAGGGCTGGACAATTTAACCACGTTGTCACTGAGTAACAACAGGTAAGATAAAGATTGCACCCCCCAAAAATAAGACTTTTGTAGTTTGGACTACTTTTATTAGACTCACTTTCACAAGTTTATATTTCCCTCATGATTTGAAATATCACTGTGTTATTATAGCAAACACGTCAGAGTTTGTCTATATAGATTTTTTTATATTTGAATTTTCTCACACTTTTGAATGTGTCTTAGCATGAAACATTTGATGAGTAGTGTCCTGTTGTGTTGGGTAGTCTTGAATCAACCATGTGCCTACTATTGTGTTATTACTGTTATTATAGACCATGAGTGACTATACGTCCTCTGCTCCCACTGACCCTCCCTCCCTGCAGGATAACAGAGGTAGAGTCTCAGACGTTTTCCGGACTGCGTTCCCTCCGCTCTCTGGACCTGAGCTCCAACCAGCTGACTGTGATCAACCCAGAGGCCTTCACTGTTCCGGGCCACACCCTCAGGGAGCTCAACCTCAGCCGAGCTCTCTACAACCACTCCTCTGTCATGGACCTGGCTGTGTCTCTTCGCTGGTCCACCCTGGGGGAGATCCGGACCCTGGACCTGTCAGGGAACAGCCTGATCTACCTGCCCTCTCACACCTTCTCCTACATGGGGGGTCTGCGGAGGCTCATCCTGGCCAACAACTCCCTGGTGGCCCTCCACAATGGCACCTTCTCTGGGCTGGACTCTCTGGAGCAGCTGGATCTGACCTTCAACGCTCTGCGGACCATCCAGGAGGAAGGCCTGGCTGAGCTTGACTCGCTGTGTCCCGGGGCGAGACTCATTCTAGGGGAGAACCCCTGGACCTGTATCTGTGGCATGGAGCCCTTCGCTGCCTGGCTCAACTCCTCCCAGGGACATGTGGGGGACGCAGAGAGCCTGGTGTGTGCCTTCCCCCCAGGCATGAGGAACATCTCTCTGCTGAGGCTGGCGGCTGGGGTGGCTGGACAGGCTGGGGTGGGCGGGGACAGGGTGGCGCTGGGGTGCCAAAGGGTGGATGAGGGGGCGGACCTGGCCCTCCAGACTTCCTACGTGTTCCTGGGGATCGTCCTGGGCTTCGTGGGACTCGTCTTCCTCTTGGTCCTCTACCTCAACCGGCAGGGCATCAAGAAGAGGATCAATGACATGCGGGAAGCATGCACAGAGGTGTTGGAGGGATACCACTACCGCTACGAGCTCGATTCCGACCCCAGGCTCTCTCAGGTCTCCACCACAGCAGACATTTGATGATATCAAGACACTCAAGGGGCTTCCAATGATCCTTCTTTCATAATTGAAAACATTGGACTTTTTTTCTATTGCATTTATAGAGAAGATAATGTAAAAACTGTACATATGAATTGTCTGTAAATATAAACATACAGTAAGTATATAACTGGGCATTGCTATTGTTTTCCCAGTAGCTATGTCCATGATTAAAGCATGCACCGTCTGTCTGATCTGTATTCCTTCTCAACCAGTCCTCCCTTTTAGTCCACACATCGTCTGAGACTAGGGATTACCCCTGGCTAACAAATAAAGGGGCATGGACTGTGAAAGAGAACTGGTATATGGATGGGGGACTGACTGACTGTTCTTCTACATAGATTTCCCCCTCTTAAAAGAGGTGCTTCTCTGTCTGTCCTAGAGTGAAGTGTCATGTGAAACGACAATTGGACAGTATCATTTATGTATGTTTTGATTCTTGGAACTGAGAACAGATATGGATGAATATACTTAATTCATGAAGCTGAAGTAATAAAACTGAAGACTGTTCTTATACATTTCACCTGCTATGACTTCACTTGAATGTTGTTCTTTGAGGAGAGATCTTGTAAATGTATATACTATCTCTACCAAGCTCAAGTAAAGCCAAGTTAATCAGCCCATAAGATGCAGGTTGTGTGACACCAACCCCTGTGAAACTTGAAATTGCTCCATATTTCCTGTATGGGCCCTGGTCAAAAGTAGTGCACTTATAAAAGGAATAGGGTACCATTGGGACACAGACAATCTCTCATTGAGCTTTGAGGGCCAGCTCACCCCAGGACTGAGGAGCAGTTCTTTGGTCTTCTGTCCCTCTGCCCCAGGGTGCCTGAATGGAATCCCAGCAGATTAGTCTCCATAGCATTCCAAAGGAAGGAGAACCTCTCCTCTTAGCTCTCCTAAAATCAACTCTCTCTCTCTCTCTCTCTCTCTCTCTCTCTCTCTCTCTCTCTCTCTCTCTCTCTCTCTCTCTCTCTCTCTCTCTCTCTCTCTCTCTCTCTCTCTCTCTCTCTCTCTCTCTCTCTCTCTCTCTCTCTCTCTCTCTCTCTCTCTCTCTCTCTCTCTCTACCTCTCTCTCTCTCTCTCTCTCTACCTCTCTCTACCTCTCTCCACCACCTCTCTCTCTCTCTCTCTCTCTCTCTCTCTTCACAGAGATGAGATGAGTGGAAAAAGGAGGATTGTTCATTCAGTTCACACTGCACAGCCACAGTCATACAGCAACGGAAATCTCCAGTCCCTCTTTCATGAAAATGTGCTTTGTTTTAAGTTCTCTAGTTTTATTGTCAAGATGATGAGAACCAGGACGAGCCTGGGGCTATAGAACTGGAGCTGAGGCTGGGGCTATGAGGCTGGGGCTATAGGGCTGATGCTGGGGCTATAGGGCTGAGGCTGGGGCAACGGAAATCTCCAGTCCCTCTTTCATGAAAATGTGCTTTGTTTTAAGTTCTCTAGTTTTATTGTCAAGATGATGAGAACCAGGACGAGCCTGGGGCTATAGAACTGGAGCTGGGGCTATGAGGCTGAGGCTATAGGGCTGAAGCAGGGGCTATAGGACTGAGGCTGGGGCTATAGGACTGAGGCTGGGGCTATAGGGCTGAAGCAGGGGCTATAGGACTGAGGCTGGGGCTATAGAACTGGAGCTGGGGCTATGAGGCTGGGGCTATAGGGCTGAAGCAGGGGCTATAGGACTGAGGCTGAGGCTATAGGGCTGAAGCAGGGGCTATAGGACTGAGGCTGGGGCTATAGGGCTGAAGCAGGGGCTATAGGGCTGAGGCTGGGGCTATAGGGCTGAAGCAGGGGCTATAGGACTGAGGCTGGGGCTATAGGGCTGAAGCAGGGGCTATAGGGCTGAGGCTGGGGCTATAGGGCTGAAGCAGGGGCTATAGGACTGAGGCTGGGGCTATAGGGCTGAAGCAGGGGCTATAGGGCTGAGGCAGGGGCTATAGGGCTGAAGCAGGGGCTATAGGGCTGAGGCTGGGGCTATAGGGCTGAAGCAGGGGCTATAGGACTGAGGCTGGGGCTATAGGGCTGAAGCAGGGGCTATAGGACTGAGGCTGGGGCTATAGGGCTGAAGCAGGGGCTATAGGGCTGAGGCTGGGGCTATAGGGCTGATGCTGGGGCTATAGGGCTGAGGCTGGGGCAACGGAAATCTCCAGTCCCTCTTTCATGAAAATGTGCTTTGTTTTAAGTTCTCTAGTTTTATTGTCAAGATGATGAGAACCAGGACGAGCCTGGGGCTATAGAACTGGAGCTGAGGTTGGGGCTATGAGGCTGGGGCTATAGGGCTGATGCTGGGGCTATAGGGCTGAGGCTGGGGCAACGGAAATCTCCAGTCCCTCTTTCATGAAAATGTGCTTTGTTTTAAGTTCTCTAGTTTTATTGTCAAGATGATGAGAACCAGGACGAGCCTGGGGCTATAGAACTGGAGCTGGGGCTATGAGGCTGAGGCTATAGGACTGAGGCTGGGGCTATAGGACTGAGGCTGGGGCTATAGGGCTGAAGCAGGGGCTATAGGACTGAGGCTGAGGCTGAAGCAGGGGCTGGGGGTGCATGGGGCTGAGCCAAAAGCGAGCCCTCCTCCTCGAAGACAACAGCCGTTCCCTAAAGGAAGGAAAGCCTGGGTGGAGCTGAAGCTGTTTCTGTTCAGGGGACTTTTCAGTGATAGGATACAGATGAGTCTGGAATGCCAGCAACAGAGCAGACAGCAGCAGTTTCATTCAGAGGTCGAGGCCTGCTCTGCTCTTATTAACCAGTGCAGTGAAGGAACTGTTGTTGCCTTCCTTCTTACAACAGAAATATACTTAAGCAATAAGGCCAGAGGAGTTGTGGTATATGGCCAATATACCACGACTAAGGGTTGGTCTTAGGCACAACGCAACAAATATAAATTAGCAGTGGTATATTGGCCATATAGCACAAACCCCGGAGGAGCCTTATTGCTATTATAAACTTGTTACCAACATAAATAGAGCAGTAAAACAAAATGTTTTGTCAAACCCGTGGTATACGGTCTGATATACCATGGCTTTCAGCCAATCCAAATTCAGGGCTCAAACCACCCAGTTTATAGTATTTGTTATAAACTTCAATTATAATTCATTCCTCTACTGTTATCTGTGTTTTTTTAACCAATTTGTGAAGTGATAGTTGACCTAAATGGGATGTGTTGGGCGTACATATGAAGGGGGTTCTCTTTGAGATGTGCTCCTTGTCGTGATCTGTGATGTTTCTGTCATGATGTCTAAAGTCACAGTGAGAAACCTCCACTTGGTAATTGTTTAGCTAATGTTTAGTCTGGTGTGTGAAAACTAGAGAGGGAGAACAAAGCAACGGAGAACACATTTCTTATTTATGTCCCCATTTGAAGTTTACATTTTTTATTGCATGTTTTTTTAGTTGAATATAAAGCCTGGACATTGTGTAGAATCCTTTTAACCAATCTTGAAATTCTAAAAGCATATTTGAATGAGGTTTATCTTTTTATATATATTTGAATAAAAGCCTGTGTCAGCTTGGTTTTGCTGTGGTTTGCTGCTGGTAGAGAGAATAGAACAAAACACAATGGCTTGGTCTGAAATGCACCCTATTTTCTATATAGTGTACTACTTTTGACCATAGCCCTGGTTAAATGTAGTGCACTATATAGGAGTTAGGGTATCATTTCAAACAGACACAATAACTTCATAAAACAGGAAGGTGCTCTACTCTGCTATGGTTGAATTGAACAGAGTTTGACTCTCTCATTACTCTGACTCAACCGGCCCCCATCGCCGTATTGTTCCTCATTATCCTCTTGCAGAAAAGCTGACTCAATCCCTATGTGGCCGTGGTGATGTAGGACGTGTCACAGAGAAAGACCTAACTACGAGCAAAGCGCCACCACTAATTGCATTGTTGAGAGAGAGAGAGAGAGAGAGAGAGAGAGAGAGAGAGAGAGAGAGAGGGATGGAAGAGGAGAGATGCTGAGATGCCTTGTGACGTGATAGTAGCTAGCTCCTCCCCCCATCATGACTAGTGTGTGTCTGAAGTGGCACCCTATTCCCTATAGTACACTACTTTTGACGCCTATTCCCTATATAGTGCACTACATTGAACGAGGGACAGTGCACTATATAGGGAATAGGGTGCCATTTTGGCAATCTGATGCAGCAGCCATTATCAGTGAAGTGTCATCATTCTTAATAACGGCCACTGGGAAGGAAATCCATGAGAAGTAGGCCTATTTCCTTTTGCCTTTATGCAATGTGTCACGACGAGCAAAGCAATTTAGTAGTGCACTATAAAGCAAATAGGGTGCAATTTGGGACTAAGACAGAAGGACTGAACAGAGATTGGTGACTGTTGGTCATTACTTGCT
This sequence comes from Salvelinus alpinus, assembly GCF_045679555.1. NCBI lineage: Eukaryota > Metazoa > Chordata > Actinopteri > Salmoniformes > Salmonidae > Salvelinus > Salvelinus alpinus. The sequence continues at coordinate 19,206,104 of NC_092111.1, forward strand.
CCTCAGGTTATTACTGGGTGGATCTGTGACTGGGTTCGATTAACATACTCATGAGGTCTGAAAAATCAATGGTGTCACTTTTCAATAGGTTGGGCTGCAAAGTTGTCACGGCAGGGAAGGAAGAGCAGAGAGAGTGTTAGATAGCTAGAGAGAGTGTGTGCGAGAGAGAGAGAGAAGAGAAAGAGATAAAGAGAGAAATATATTTAATATAAACTGGCCCTGTCTCTCTCCATGGCGTCCTCTGCACCAGAGGAACACAGGCTAGCTAGTTAAAACCACTATACAAGTTAAACAAATGAATTGCTGTTGTTTTGTTGTTGTTTTGTGTTGTATGATGATGAAAAATCATGTTTACATCCCCACATAGAGATGATTGCCACAATTACACCACTGAATGTGGCAATCAAAAACTGCTATGTCTCTCTCCCACATGGCAGTTGCTGTTTCAGAGAGACAATCCCTGGTTTATAATTGGATTTTCATTTATTCTTTTCCTATTCCAGCAACAAACTGTTTTTTTTCTACTTCTTGAATGGTACAAAAGTTTTGCAAGACCACTGGGCAGCTTTTGAAGAGGCAACTTTCATATTTTATTATATTCACTAATCTCTGCTATGCAGTTTGGCTATTAAATAGAGAGAGAAAGAAGGGAAAGAAGTATTTTGATGGTTCTAAGTTACTTCTGAAAACCTTCCTCTCAGGCAATTAGCCACTTATATGAGCCCTTTCATTTGGGGAACATCTTGGCGCCATTAACTGGGTTTAATCGCCATGATAGAGAATATGGCTTAAAAGTGAATCCCACATCTGTGAGAAATTGAACATGTAAAAAAAAAAAGACCACAACAGTCAGCGGCATGATGACAAAGACAAAGTGGCATCCACTTGGCTGCAGGCTATGGTATGGCAAACAGACAGACAGAGCTCTGGAGGAGGAGCAACTTTCTGTCTCTCTTCCTCCCTCCCTCCTAACTCTCTCTCTCTCTTCCTCCCTCCCTCCTAACTCTCTTTCTCTCTTCCTCCCTCCCTCCTAACTCTCTCTCTCTCTTCCTCCCTCCCTCCTAACTCTCTTTCTCTCTTCCTCCCTCCCTCCTAACTCTCTTTCTTTCTTCCTCATTCTCTACCCGTCTGTTCACCTTTTCTTCCATTTTCTCTCTCTCTCTCTGTCTCTCTCTCTCTCTCTCTGTGTGACACACTGTGAAAGATCTGTAGCCCCTGGTCTCTGCCCAGAAGTGGACCAAGTCTGACACCTTTGTAGCGAACACCCCCCCCCCCCCCCTTACATGACCAGCACCTCGACGGAACCACAATCAGTTAGAATGACCATACCAATAACATACAATATGTTACTGTAAAAATCCCGTACTTTACATTTGGTGGCTCTCATATATACAGTGGGGAGAACAAGTATTTGATACACTGCCGATTTTGCAGATTTTCCTACTTAAAAAGCATGTAGAGGTCTGTAATTTTTATCATAGGTACACTTCAACTGTGAGAGACGGAATCTAAAACAAAAATCCCGAAAATCACATTGTAGGATTTTTAAGTAATTAATTAGCATTTTATTGCATGACATAAGTATTTGATACATCAGAAAAGCAGAACTTAATATTTGGTACAGAATCCTTTGTTTGCAATTACAGAGATCATACGTTTCCTGTAGTTCTTGACCAGGTTTGCACACACTGCAGCAGGGATTTTGGCCCAATCCTCCATACAGACCTTCTCCAGATCCTTCAGGTTTCGGGGCTGTCGCTGGGCAATACGGACTTTCAGCTCCCTCCAAAGATTTTCTATTGGGTTCAGGTCTGGAGACTGGCTAGGCCACTCCAGGACCTTGAGATACTTCTTACGGAGCCACTCCTTAGTTGCCCTGGCTGTGTGTTTCGGGTCGTTGTCATGCTGGAAGACCCAGCCACGACCCATCATCAATGCTCTTACTGAGGGAAGGAGGTTGTTGGCTAAGATCTCGCAATACATGGCCCCATCCATCCTCCCCTCAATACGGTGCAGTCGTCCTGTCCCCTTTGCAGAAAAGCATCCCCAAAGAATGATGTTTCCACCTCCATGCTTCACGGTTGGGATGGTGTTCTTGGGGTTGTACTCATCCTTCTTCTTCCTCCAAACACGGCGAGTGGAGTTTAGACCAAAAAGCTCTATTTTTGAATCATCAGACCACATGACCTTCTCCCATTCCTCCTCTGGATCATCCAGATGGTCATTGGCAAACTTCAGACGGGCCTGGACATGCGCCTGCTTGAGCAGGGGGACCTTGTGTGCGCTGCAGGATTTTAATCCATGACGGCGTAGTGTGTTACTAATGGTTTTCTTTGAGACTGTGGTCCCAGCTCTCTTCAGGTCATTGACCAGGTCCTGCCGTGTAGTTCTGGGCTGATCCCTCACCTTCCTCATGATCATTGATGCCCCACGAGGTGAGATCTTGCATGGAGCCCCAGACCGAGGGTGATTGACCATCATCTTGAACTTCTTCTATTTTCTTCTATTTTCTAATAATTGCGCCAACAGTTGTTGCCTTCTCACCAAGCTGCTTGCCTATTGTCCTGTAGCCCATCCCAGCCTTGTGCAGGTCTACAATTTTATCCCTGATGTCCTTACACAGCTCTCTGGTCTTGGCCATTGTGGAGAGGTTGGAGTCTGTTTGATAGTGTGTGGACAGGTGTCTTTTATACAGGTAACGAGTTCAAACAGGTGCAGTTAATACAGGTAATGAGTGGAGAACAGGAGGGCTTCTTAAAGAAAAACTAACAGGTCTGTGAGAGCCGGAATTCTTACTGGTTGGTAGGTGATCAAATACTTATGTCATGCAATAAAATGCAAATGAATTACTTAAAAATCATACAATGTGATTTTCTGGATTTTTGTTTTAGATTCTGTCTCTCACAGTTGAAGTGTACCTATGATAAAAATTACAGACCTCTACATGCTTTGTAAGTAGGAAAACCTGCAAAATCGGCAGTGTATCAAATACTTGTTCTCCCCACTGTATCACAGTATGTCCACGGCCATGGTTCCACCAATTGATTGAAATTGAAGAGCAAGCTCCTCTACCCATTTAACCATCCCTCCATGGACATATCATATTTACCCAGCCGTATCTGTATCTATATAGCCTGGTGCAACAATAATAGGAGTTGGCTATACATACAAACAGATCTTGGACCATGCACACTAGTGTCTCCTGTCCAGCATGTCAATCCTGAGACAATAGACAGCTACAGAACCACAGAGGGATTGGCCCATCTATTGTTCTGGTGCTCACTTGATCAATGGCAGCTAGTAGTGTTTGCCAGAGGGTGGAAGAGCAGGGAGAGGTGGGAGAGAAGTTTTTACAGCTGAAGCAATACACCCATTAAAGCAAGGCGGCCTCCCACTCATCACTTTCAGAAGGGCCTGCTGTATCAGCACACACAAAGGCTGCGTACACACAGGCAGAACAATTCAGATCTTTTTGCCAATTATTTGCATATCTGATATCTATCGCTAATGTGTAAACAGCAACAAATAAAACACATGGAATCTGATTGTTTAACTTCAGATTTATACCACATCCATATGTGGATCTGAATCCTGATACAAACCTGATCCTCCATATGCAACTTCTGTCTGGATGCTCAAATCAGATTTCTTTGTTTCTGAAATAGTTTTTTTTGCACATGACCTGCCATTGCCATGACAACCACCTCAAAATGTAAAGGAACTGTGACAGGAAATGAGAATTGCAACTGTGTGCTTCTTCAGTGTTAGTTAATGCGCAAATCTGATATTGGGCACATGTAAAACCGAGTGTGGACACTCAGAAAAAACATTGGATATAGAAAGAAAATCAAATGTGTGTTGTTAGGGTGGCTGTGTAAACAAAGTCTTATACACACACGCACAGGCACGCACACACACAAGCTCTGGTTGTTGCTGAAGCGTTCAGATCTCCTCTCTCCAAAGAAGGGTCTGGATAAACGGCGGGGTCAATGTAAATTGTCCAGGTGGTCCAGGTGATTAATTGTTCAGCAGTCTTATGGCTTGGGGGTAGAAGCTGTCTCATCGGGTCCTTAGCTTACTGATGAGCTTTGAGGGCACTGTGGTGTTGAATGCTGAGCTGTAGTCAATGAACAGCATTCTTACATAGGTGTTCCTTTTTGTCCAGGTGGGAAAGGGCAGTGTGGAGTGCGATTGAGATTCCGTCATCTGTGGATCTCTTGGGGCGGTATGCAAATTGGAGTGTGTCGAGGGTTTCCGGCATGATGGTGTTGATGTGAGCCATGACCAGCCTTTCAAAGCACTTCATTGCTACCGACATGAGTGCAACGGTGCGGTAATCATTTAGGCAGGTTACCTTCACTTCCTCGGGTACAGGGACTATGGTGGTCTGTTTGAAACATGTTGGTATTAAAGACTCGGTCAGGGAGAAGTTGAAAATGTGAGTGAAGACACTTGCCAGTGGGTCAGCGCATGCTTTGAGTACACGCCCTGGTAATCCGTCTGGCCCTGCGGCTTTGTGAATGTTGACCTGTTTAAAGGTTTTGCTCACATCAGCTACGGAGAGCGTGATCACACAGTCATCCGGAATAGCTGGTGCTTTCATGCATGCTTCAGTGTTGCTTGCCTCGAAGCATGCATAAAAGGCATTTAGCTCGTCTCGTAGGCTTGCGTCACTGGGCAGCTCGCGGCTGGGTTTCCCTTTGTAGTCTGCCACATCCGACAAGCATCAGAGCCAGTGTAGCAGCGACAACTGTCAGGTGAAGCAGCCACAACTGTCAGGTGAAGCAGCCACGACTGTCAGGTGAAGCAGCCACAACTGTCAGGTGAAGCAGCCACAACTGTCAGGTGAAGCAGCCACAACTGTCAGGTGAAGCAGCCACAACTTTCAGGTGAAACAGCCACAACTGTCAGGTGAAGCAGCCAGTAAGAGTAATAATAATAGTGCTATCTACCCAAAAGTAATAGAACACCTCTGGTATCACAAGACTTCCATCCACTACAGATTGTTCGACTAGGGGATTGAGCTCTCATAGAATTAGAAACAAAGGCATTTGGTAAAAACAAAAACAGTCATTTGAATGAGAGAGAAAGAGTCAAGTAAAATAATGCAACCACGCTGATGTGGCTTCCCTCTGAAGTCGTCACAAACACACTGTCGTGTCTTTGGCTATGCCAGATTAATTGCTATGACATGCTATTCTATAAAATAATTTCTCCGTAATTAATATTACCTGATTGAACTAATCATGTAAATGTAATTAACTAGAGAGGGACACCACGAAATAATATTTATAGAGCTGTTATCTTCCGAATAAACACTTAAAGATTTAGTAATATTTTACATCCATAGCAGTCACATTAATCGTCATTTTATTCAGTCTCATCTGAAAGTTGTAAATCCTTGGTTATCTGCAAGAATCCTGGCTAACAAGTTGAATCAGCAATACAAAATTGGGTTTAATTATTTATTTACTAAATACCTAACTAATCACACAGAATCACACATACACAATTAAATCATAACTTGATTACAAATTGCCGTCATAAAGGAAAACGTCCCTAGCGGGCGGAATAGATATGACAGCTTGTTACACAAAGGGAAGGGGCTGAGTTTTAGTGAAAGCGCGGGAGACTGGGACAGAGGCGAAGCTGTACTATCGTAAATACAGTATCTGATGCATTCTAAATTACCGCCCATCTAGAAAAGGAAAATGCAATAAATATTTACTCTGAGCTGCGCTTCAGTAGGTTGGTGGTAGATGGAAGACCGTCTTGCCAAACCGAGTCCTCTGTCCTTTGAAGAATGTCTCTGGTGGTCACTGGATACGTTGGAGTAACGTCGATGTGTAGTAGACGGGATACTCTGAATGTCCTTCCTAACCTGCGTTTGTAGCAGCTGTTGCTAACTCAACGGCTAGGAGGTATCACTTCTGTAGTGAATACGAGTTCAAAGTTCATACCATTTGCAACCAAAGTCCATGCTGATGTTGGCTTAGTTCTGTAGTTATTATCTGAACCATTCTGACATCGGATCGTCATCCTAATGTACCCGGAACAGGAAGTTATATTTTTGTCAATGGCTTATATAGTGGAGGGAGAGGGGTGTGTCTGAAAAGTTTATAACCCATGTCTCTTCACAGGGGCGGGCCCCTGGTTGAGCAGAAGCCCAAACTTATGAAAACCCAAATCTCTCATTTGGAAGCTAAAATTACATTTAATCTCTTCACAAATAATTTCATATTCAAACATTTGAATTAAACAACAATTCCATGTGAATCCGATACCTCTGACGTTTAGACTTTCCACAGTAGAGTTTATGTAATTCTGTCATTGATGAGAATGTGTCAGAGGGCAACCGAACTGACATAATATACCTTAAGTACCACCGCATATGTTCAGTTGGTCAGATTACCAGAATATAGTTCATTTCCCCCCAACTTCTGATGTTCCCAGAATCTCTGTTAACAAAGGGGTTTTCTTATGTCACATCAGTTATAGTAGGGAGAGGGAAAAAGGGGGAAAGAGGTATTTATGACTGTCATAAACCTACCCCCAGGCCAACGTCATGACAACACCGTCATTGATCTGAGAAGTGACAACAACTGTAAATGCACCACCATTTCTGCAGACTCTTATAAATCCTTCTCCAGCCCTTCTCCTCACGGCCTCTGTAGCATAGCACAGCCGTGACCAGCTTCAGGCTCTGTTGTGGGCATAGCCCTCTCCCAGCTAAGTGTGTGTGTGTGTGTCTGTCCATCTGTGTATATGTGTCTGTCCATGTGTGTGTGTGCGTCCGTGAGTTTGTGTGTGTGCGCGTGCGCGTGTGTGTATTTGTATGACGGCCCCTTTGTTTGTCTGTCCATGTGGCTTGTAAGAAGTTATGTTCTGTTATAGTTATTATTTAGACAGTCTGTTTTTCCTTCTCTGTCCTCCTAACTCTCCACACACACAAGCACGGACTGACGCACGCACACACGGCCATACGTCTCTCTTCATCTCTGCCAATTACCTTACAGATTAGAGGATCTGCCATCGCAATTCATACCAGGCTTTTTGCTTTCTGTCCTACATACCATGACCGTCGAGTCTGGTGTCATTTGATCTGATCATGTCCTTTCTATTGTGTTGCTGTGGAGGATTGGAAATAAAAGCAATATGGTGGAGGAGGAGGATTGGTTGGGTTTGTTCTCCCTAAGAAATATGGTTTCTCTTTTTAAATATGGCATTTTCCAGGAAGGAGGAACACAGTCTGAAGATGAATTGGTCGTAAAACACAATCAAGCCAACGATTGATTTGAGCAATCCAACGCTAAGCCATTATGCAATTCATCATCTAGAGAAAAAACTCCTGCCATTAGTCCTCTTGGAGCACAGACAATGTACGTTCAGAAAGTATTCATACAGCCTGAATTGAATGATGTTTTTCGAAATTTTTACAAATTAATTAAAAATGAAAAGCTGAAACCCTAACCCCTTTGTTGAGGCAACGCTAAATGAGTTCAGGAGTAAAACATGTGATTAACAAGTCACATAATAAGTTACAGTTGAATTCGGAAGTTTACATACAATTAGGTTGGAGTCATTAAAACTCCTTTTTCAACCACTTCACAAATTTCTTGTGAACAAACTATAGTTTTGGCAAGTCGGTTAGGACATCTAGTTTGTGCATAACATAAGTAATTTCTCCAACTATTGTTTACAGACAGATTATTTCACTTATAATTCACTGTATCACATTCCAGTGGTTCAGAAGTTTACATACACAAAGTTGACATCATTCCCTCTTCTATTATTCTGACATTTCACATTCTTAAAATAAAGTGGTGATCAAAACTGACCTAAAACAGGACATTTTTACTAGGATTAAATGTCAGGAATTCTGAAAAACTGAGTTTAAATGTATTTGTCTAAGCCTAACTTCCGACTTCAACTATACATGGACAGTGAATTTCAAACACACTATTCAACTCGCAAAGAAGGACACCTACTGTATTGGTAGATGTGTAAAAAAAATACATTAAATATCCCTTTAAGCATGGTGAAGTTATTAATTACACTTTGGATGGTGTATCAATACACCCAGTCACTACAACAACACAGTGTAACGGTTCTCTTCGTCTGAGGAGGAGTAGGAAATATCGGACCAATGTGCAGCGTGGTAAGTGTCCATAATTAGATTTTTAATAAATCCAATGAACACAGAACAAAATAACAAAAAACTCGAACAAACAACCGAAACAGTTCTGTATGGTGAAACACAGACACAGAAATTAACTACCCACAACCCATAGTGGGAAAACAGGCTACCTAAGTATAATTCTCATTCAGAGACAACGATCGACACCTGCCTCTGATTGAGAACCATACTAGGCCAAACACATAGAAATATAACACACAGAACAAAACATAGAATAACAAAATAGAATACCCACCCCACCCCAGCCGAAATGGCGTACCGGAGACCAAACACGCTGGGCCGGCACAATACGCCCTGGCTGGATGCCCACACTCGCATAGCACTTGCGGGGGGCTGGCCTATAGCCCACCGGGCTATGAGCGCATACTGGCGACACCGTGCGCTTGACTGCATAACACGGTGCCTGACCAGTACTGCGCTTCTTCCGGTAAGCACGGGGGGTTGGCTCAGGTCTAACACCTGACTCCGCCAATCTCCCCGTGTGTCTATCTCCCCCAATTTTGGGGGGGGGGTCTGCCTCTCGTGCCTGTTGCGCTGCCTTACCTCATACCACCGCCGCTCAGCTTTTGCTGCCTCCAGTTCTTCCTTGGGGCGGCGATATTCCCCAGCCTGTGCCCAGGGTCCCTTACCGTCTAGTATCTCCTCCCAAGACCAGGAGTCCAGAACCCTCTGCTCCTGGCTACCACGCTGCTTGGTCCTTTTTTGGTGGGTAGTTCTGTAACGGCTTTCGTTGGTGGAAGGAGAGGAGGACCAAAATGCAGCGTGGTGCGTATCCATAATATCGTTTAATCGAGAATGAATACAAAATACAAAAAGAACAAGAGAATAAATGAAAACCCGCACAGTCCCGTATGGTGCAAACACTGAAACAGAAAATAACTAACCACAACCCATAGTGGGAAAACAGGCTACCTAAGTATGATTCTCAATCAGAGACAACGATCGACACCTGCCTCTGATTGAGAACCATACTAGGCCAAACACATAGAAATATACACACAGAACAAAACATAGAAAAAACAACATAGAATGCCCACCCCAACTCACACCCTGACCAAACTAAAATAAAGACATAAAAAAGGAACTAAGGTCAGAACGTGAGACACAGGTGTCCTTCCTAACTCAGTTGCTGGACAGGAAGGAAACCGCTCAGGGATTTCACCATGAGACCAATGGTGACTTTAAAGCAGTTACAGAGTTTAATGGCTGTGACAGGAGAAAACTGAGGATGGATCAACAACATCGTAGTTACTCCACAATACAGTACTAAACTAAATGACAGAGTGAAAAGAAGGAAACCTGTACAGAAAAAAATATTTGAAACATGCGTCCTGTTTGCAACAAGGCGCTAAAGTAATTCTGCAAAAAATGGGACAAAACAATGAACTTTTTAACCTGAATACAAAGTGTTATGTTTGGGGCAAATCCAATACAACACATTAATTAATACCACTCTCCATATTTTCAAGCATGGTGGTGGCTGCATCATGTTATGGGCAACGGTCCCTCTAAACTGCGCGTGTGCTGTAGCCCCTAGACTGCCGAGCAGATCCCCGGGACTGCCATGCAGGGCAATTCAAGCAAAGCTAATATGCGGTGATAATGTATTGGGCCTATAGCTTACTGCACAAACCTCATTGCTACAGTACTGTTTTAATTGGTTCATGTTGTATAGGCTTATGTTTTTTAAGTCATGCTAAAACAAATCTGAGCCGTAGATCTCAGCTTGCATTTTGACTGAGAAAGTGATCTTCACTCAGAAAAGGTTAGTCACCACTCTTCTATTTTTCCTGTTAAAACCTTTTCTCAATAGGGGGGGGCGCTGTTCTCACTTTGTAAAAAATCGTTCCCAAATTAAACTGCCTCGTACTCAATTCTTGCTCGTACAATATGCATATTATTATTACTATTGGATATAAAACACTCTCTAGTTTCTAAAACCGTTTGAATTATATCTGTGAGTAAAACAGAACTCATTTTGCAGCAAACTTCCTGTCAGGAAGTGAGAAATCTGAAATCGAGGGCTCTGTTCCAGGGTCAGTTTATTAATTTGCATGGACTCTATGGGTCTACATGCACTGCATACACCTTCCCCTAGATGTCAGTAGGCAGTGAGAATTGGAATGGGGTGTATAGCTCTATCTGAGGCCGAATAAGACCTGTTGGAATGACGCGACCACTCTTTAATTTCTTCACCATGGCAGGAATCGGTCACCTGGATTGCGTTCTGAAAAGCTGTCGTTATAGGCGTTAGATATATCCGGCTCTGATTTTATTTGATGTGTTAACATCAACTAGTTATATTAAACCGACTTATATCAGTTTATATAAGTTTATTCCGATTTTCGGTATTTTCTTTGTGATGCGTTCTGGGGATTTGGACACTTCTGTGCCGCATGGCTAAAGTTGGCTAGCGTTCTACAGATGAAGACGACATTCTACAACCGAGCAACGATTATTCTGGACAAAGGACAACTTGTACAATATTCTGATGGAAGCTCATCAAATAGTAGGAACGATTTATGATGTTTTTTCGTATATCTGTCGAAAATGTTTAGACGTAATTTGGGCGCTGATTTTGGGCGCTGTATCGCTATAACGTAAGCTGTAAGTCGTACTAAAGTTAATTTAAAAAATCTAACACAGCGGTTGCATTAAGAACTAGTGTATCTTTAATTTGCTGTCCAACATGTATTTTTTAGTAAAGCTTATGATTAGTTATTTGATTAGAATGGGTGCCTCTCCAAGATTTCTCCGGACAATATTTCTGCATTTTCACTACGTATTCACATTGTTCAACCACGATTTGTGCCACTAAATATGCACATTTTCGAACAAACCATATATGTATTGTGTAATATGATGTTATAGGACTGTCATCTGATGAAGTTTGAGAAGGTTAGTGAAAAAATTAATATCTTTTGCTGGTTTATTCGCTATCGCTAACGTGTCTTGAATGAATGCGGCTGTGTGGTAGGCTATTGTAGTAAGCTAATATAATGCTATATTGTGTTTTCGCTGTAAAACACTTAAAAAATCTGAAATATTGGCTGGATTCACAAGATGTTTCTCTTTCATTTGCTGTACACCGTGTATTTTTCATAAATGTTTTATGATGAGTATTTAGGTATTTCACGTTGGTTTCTGTAGTTATTCTAGCTGCTTTGGTGAGACTACTGCAATGTAAAACTATGATTTATACCTGAAATATGCACAAAAGGTGTACATTTCAAGACATCTTAGAAATGAAAGTCAGGTAAAAAGCTTTTTTTTGTCTTAAAAAGACAGCATTTTCAGTCACCTCCTTGTCTGAAGGACAATTGGATAAATAGGTTCATGTCAAGCCCTGCATGTTTTTTTTCAAAAGTCTCATGGAATGTAGGCCAACATTGAACACCACACATGTGGAAACGGTCAAGGTCTCACACGCTGATCTGTTTCACCTGTCTTTGTGGTTGTCTCCACCCCCCTCCAGGTGTCGCCCATCTTCCCCATTATCCCCTGTGTATTTATACATGTGTTCTCTGCTTGTCTGTTGCCAGTTCGTCTTGTCAAGCCTACCAGCGTGTTTTTCGTACTTCTTCGTACTTCTTGTTTTCTTGAGCCACTGTTTTCTAGTTATTCCAGTTTTGATCATTCTGCCTGCCCTGACCTTGAGCCTGCCTGCTGTTCTGTACCTTTTAACACTGCCCTGGATTACTGACCTCTGCCTGCCCTGAGCCTGCCTGCCATTCTGTACCTTACAGACTCTGCCCTGTACTATCGATCTCTGCCTGCCCTTGACCTGTCGTTTGCCTGCCCACTGTTTTATAATAAACGTATGCTATTCGATTTGTCTGAATCTGGCTCTTATCCTGAGTCGTGATACAAGGGGTATGGATCATTTCTGAAGGCACTCCTGGCTAAATGACTGTGTTGTCTGTGAGTAATATCATGGTCTTGACCGGTTTTTAAAGTAAAGAAAGAGACATTGGAAACTCCTAGCCCACTTTATCATCTAATTCATGCAGCAATTGCCTGGTATCTGCTATTGAGTTGAGCCGTTAGGACACAGGGCCAAAGACGATACAAGACATTAATCTGGGAACAGCAGTCATCTCAACACATCAGGGATCAATTCCCCTTCCCTCTCATTAAAGGTCCAATGCAGAAGGTTTTATCTCCATATCAATTCATTTCTGGGTAACAATGAAGTACTTTACTCTTGATTTGTGATGGCCTTACATTTCCTCACACAGCACATATCTGTCTTGTGAAATTATTATAGATATCAATTTACCAGTATGTGTAGTTTACTGAGTCAATCGGGACCATTTAAATGCACAAATAAAATGACAAATGTTTATGTAAAATTATTGTTATTGTGGTTGAGAGAAAATCTAGATTTAACATTGCTGGCTATTATTGTTTCAGTAAATGTTATCGTGGTTTAAAAAAAACAATGCTTCTGTAACACTAGAACTCTGGGATGGACATGGACAGGGCTTTGCTTCACTTGTCATTCTGATGATGAATCTGTGACCAGTGTGGTCACAGCTGTAGGCGTGGCTCTCTATAGGTAGCTTGACCTCTCACCTGCAGGGGGAGGAGTCTTAAGCTTGTTATTTCTCAGGTTACTATTACCTTCATTTCTTCACCACAACGACCAGATGCCGAAGCGGAAGGGGGTCTGGCACGCCCGACAGGGATCTGAAGAACCTGATTAGCCGGAAGGAGAAGAACATTCTGAAGGTCAAAGGGCAGATATTCCAGAGAGGAGATGAGAGGAGACACCATCTGCCTGGTGCTGTGCTGACGGTCTCTTGTCTCTCTCTGAATTCTACTACTGACATAAAGACACATAACAGACAAAGACAGTCAGTAATGTAGGAATATACTGTACATCCATCAACCTCTAACAATTCAATGAAACCTGCCTATTGCAAATATCCATCTTTAAGATTGTAGGAAAGTCGGAAGTTGACCCTCCTTGTAGACTAATACACTAGTCATGCACATAAATTAGATGACAGTTCTGCATGCCTCCATGGTCTCCTGCCTGCATGCCATTTGTAACCAGGTTCCCTATGGATTAAGAGACCTCTGTCTTGGCATGCCACAGATCCTAGCCTGTGTCTCATATCTGGTTGAACTGTCTTGGCAACTCCAATACAACACAAACAAATGTGGGCTCCTGGAGAAGCCAGGAGAACCGAAAGCCATGAGGGTCACCAATGTATGTCAACAACAACAACAACAACAACAACAACAACAACAACAACAACAACAACAACAACAACAACAACAACAACAACAACTACTACTACTACTACTACTACTACTACTACTACTACTACTACTACTACTACTACTACTACTACTATCACTACTACTACTACTACTACTACTACTATTAATACCACTACTATCACTACTACCACTACTACCACTACTAGCACTACTACCACTACTACTATCACTACTACTACTACCACTACCACTACTACTACTACTACTACTACTACTACTACTACTACTACTACTACTACTACTACTACTACTACTACTACTACGACGACTACTACTACGACTACTACTACTATCACTACTACTACTACTACTACTAAGATCACTACTACTACTACTACTACTACTACTACTACTACTACTACTACTACTACTACTACTACCACTACTACTACTACTACTACTCCCACTACCACTACTACTACTACTACTACTACTACTACTACTACTACTACTACTACTACTACTACTACTACTACTACTACTAATACCACTACTCCTACCACTACTACTACTACTACCACTACTACTAAACTCAGCAAAAAAAAGAAAGTCCTTTCACTGTCAACTGTGTTTATTTTGAGCAAACTTAACATGTGTAAATATTTGTATGAACATAACAAGATTCAAAAACTGAGACATAAACTGAACAAGTTCCACAGACATGTGACTAACAGAAATTGAATATTTTTTTATTTTACCTTTATTTAACTAGGCAAGTCAGTTAAGAACAAATTCTTATTTTCAATGACGGCCTAGGAACAGTGGGTTAACTGCCTTGTTCAGGGGCAGAACGACAGATCTGTACCTTGTCAGTTCAGGGATTTGAACTTGCAACCTCCCGGTTACTAGCCCAATGCTCTAACCACCAGGCTACCCTGCCGCCCCAATAATGTGTCCCTGAACATTGGTGTGGCCACCAGCTGCATTAATTACTGCAGTGCATCTCCTCCTCGTGTACTGCACCAGATTTGCCTGTTCTTGCTGTGAGATGTTACCCCACTCTTCCACCAAGGCACCTGCAAGTTCCCGGACATTTCTGGGGGGAATGGCCCTAGCCGTCACCCTCCGATCCAACAGGTCCCAGAAGTACTCAGTAGGATTGAGATACTACCACTACTACCACTACTACTACTACTACTACTACTACTACTACTACTACTACCACTACTACCCCTACTGCTACTACTAATACCACTACTACCACTACCACTACTACTACTACTACTACTACTACCACTACTATTACTACTATTACTACTATCACTACTACCACTACTACTACTACTATCACTACTACCACTACTACCACTACTATTAATACCACTACTATCACTACTACCACTACTACTACTACTACTACCACTACTAACACTACTACCACTACTACTAATATCACTACTATTACTACTACTACTACTACTATCACTACTACTACTACTATCACTACTACTACTACTACTACTATTAATACCACTACTATCACTACTACCACTACTACTACTACTAATACCACTACTAGCACTACTACCACTACTACTATCACTACTACTATCACTACTACTACTACTACTACTACTACTACTACTACTACTACTACTATCACTACTACTACTACTACTTCTAATAGCACTACTACCACTACTACTACTACTATTAATACCACTACTATCACTACTACCACTACTAATACCACTACTATCACTACTACCACTACTACTACTATCACAACGATTACTACTACTACTACTAATACCACTACTATCACTACTACCACTCCTACTACTACTACCACTACTATTACTACCACTAATACTACTATCACTACTACTACGACTAATACTACTATCGCTACTACTACGACTACTACTAATACCACTACTATCACTACTATCACTACTACTACTACTACTACTACTACTATCACTACTACTACTACTACTTCTAATAGCACTACTATCACTACTACCACTACTACTACTACTACTACTACTACTAATACCACTACTATCACTACTACCACTACGACTGCTACTATTAATACCACTACTATCACTACTACCACTACTACTACTACTATCACTACTATTACTACTACTAATACTACTACTACTACCACTATTACCACTACTACTACTACTACTACTACTACTAATCCTACCACTACTATCACTACTACCACTACTACTACTACTACTACTACTACTAATACCGCTACTATCACTACTACCACTACTACTACTACTATCACTACTATTACTACTACTACTACTACTACCACTACTACTACTACTATCACTACTATTACGACTACTAATACTACTATCACTACTACTACCACTAATACTACTACTATCACTACTACTACTACTACTACTACTACTATCACTACTATTACTACTACTACTACTACCACTACTACTACTACTATCACTACTATTACTACTACTAATACTACTACCACTATGACTACTACTAATACTAATACCACTACTATCACTACTACCACTACTACTACTACTATCACTACTATTACTACTACTAATACTACTATCACTACTACTACTACTACTACTACCACTATTACCGCTACTACTACTACTACCACTACTACTACTATCACTACTACTACCACTACTACTACTACCACTATTACCACTACTACTACCACTATTACTACTACTACTAATACCACTACTACTACTGTTACTACTCCATCCTTTGTTGATTAATAGAACTAATTTTCAGTATGATTTAAGACACCTTTCTCCTCTTCCTGCAAATTTACCCTCCGTCTAAATGTCCTGCCAACAAGATCGTTTCAGCTGATTCCAATGAAAGGAAGACTTATTTGTATTTTTTAAATTTCTGTCTTCCGCGTGAATGTTATTATTCTCTTTATTTTCTTTCTTTAGTATGAATGTTGCCATGCGTTATGGAAAAAGAAAGGAAAGGAAACGGCCCCTAAAAAAAAATATGTCTGTGCCTCCACTTCCTCTGGCAGGAAATAGCATCTTTGATTTGAGCCACCACACACCGATGGTCAATGCATGCGAGGTGTTGCTCTCTCTCTGTTTATTTTACTGTGACAAACTGGTGTGCCCTTCCTGGCTTAGTCATACACCTCAGTGTAAAAGACAAATGTGTCAACAATATTATACCATCTAATACCCAAGGGAACATTCTGAATCTTTACTCCATGGCTAACTAGTCAGACATGGGATCAAACAGTATTCGATATCTTTCAAATAGTTTGTGTTTGCTTGATCCTGTCTGGAATGCCAGTTGGGCAGGATACGGGTTTGTACTTCAACAAATATTTTATTGGTTCCACTGAGCCAGGCACACTCAACCAAGCACAGCTGAAGACATGGAATGATTTTTAATACTATCTGAACCCAAGCTGGTTAGCAGTGCCATGTGTCTGATAAGACGTGAGGGTGAAAGTGGAACAATGTGACAGATATCCTCATCATGGATAGGGTGCCTAATGGCACACACTGGCTCCTCCTGCTCACACACTTCCAGCAGGAGACAGTAATGATCCCCATCAATCAGATTGACACCTGCCAGACTGATGGGAGCTAGAGAGAAAGTGTCCTACGTCGCTCCATATGGAGCATACCTGGTGATGTTTCATTCAGATTTGTCAAGCAGGCACAAACAAGCAGTTAGTGACATTCTGGTTACCAAGTTTGCAAGGTGAAATTCCATGTGCGACAAGCCAACGGGGCCGAGTTACAGAACCCACACATACAAATACTCCAATGCCAATGCTGCTATTCCTGTTGTCCCAGTAGTTTCCTTTCTTACAGTCATATTCTTAGATGTATATTGGGCAAGATGAACAACTCATTTTGAAACAAGAAGTTGAGCTCAGTAACAGGAATGTTTGGCCTGATCACCGACGAGAGGGCCTATAGGGAGGTCAGAGAACTGGCAGAACAACCTCTCCCTCAATGTGAGCAAGACTAAGGAGCTGATCGTGGACAACAGGAAAAAGTGTGCCGAACAGGCCTCCATTAACATTGATGGGCCTGTAGTGGAGCGGGTCAAGAGTGTCAAGTTACTTGGTGTCCACATCGCCAATGAAGTCTCATTCTCCCCCTCAGGAGACTGACAAGATTTGGCATGGGTCCCCAGATGGTTCTATAGCTGGTGCCAGATCGAGGACCAAAAGGCTCCTCAACAGCTTCATTGCACCCCAAGCCTGCTGAAAAATTCATTAAAAAAAAGAAATTAACTGCACTCAAGGGCTTGCAAGTAACCATCTAATGGTAAAGGTAACACTTGTAGTCAACACGTGCCTGCGCCCAGAACTAAGCCTCCTGTATGTCTCTCCAGCCTGGTGAGTCCTGTGCCCAGAACTAAGCCTCCTGCATGTCTCCCCAGCCTGGTGAGCCCTGTGACAGTTCCACATACCAGACTGCCCATACATCTCCTCACTCCAGTCAGCACATGTGACAAGTTAAATTTGGTCATTTCCTAGACGATCAGAAAATGGAATAAATGTTCTTAAAAAAAAAAAATATTGGGGGGGGGTGTTAATGAATTACTTCAATCAGAACTTTCAGGAGGGTTTTAGTGAGATAGAAAGCAAGTGCATTAGAGCCACCATTAATATTAAAGGCATCAGGCCCTAAACACTGCTTCAAGCTCATTGACTGCAGAGGTCCAGTGATGCAAATGATCCTGGCCAATGCCAGAGAACCAACATTTCTTCTACTGGAACAAGCAACCTGATTACCACAACACAGCATTCAAAACATTTAAATTTAAAAAGAAAAAGACTAAAATGTATTAGAATCAATTTTATTTAAAACAATTGAAGTAGAGAAGTCCTGACAACACTTCCAGGTCACAGCACCTAGAAGACAACATATTAGTAACAAGCATACATGAAAGCAAAGACAGGTGGCAAGGCTGCATTTACACAGCCAGCCAAATTCTGATCTTTTGCCTAAGAGCCAATTAGCAAAAAGATCAATAAACGGCCTGTGTAAACCTACACAGCCCAAGTGGCATAAAAATACAGAGAAGCCGAAATCTCACCTCAACTGGTGGCTACAGATCCCACTTCATGTTCTGGACTCCCCTAGTCCACTAAAGCGCTGGACTCAGACGTAGGTAGTGCTGGGGCCTTTCTGCTTGGCAGATAGTGTGGTTTGCCTGTGGCTTTCCGACACTTGAAGAGCTGGGTCGAGTGGCTAGGGGAGGCCCTACTCCTACTGAGTAGGGTCTTTGAGCCGGTGGATTGGAGATCCGCCGTACAATTCTGGGATGCTGTGGATGACGGTCTGGGCAAAGCGTTGAGGGGTGGTCGAGATGGCACTGCTGGCAGCGCCAGTGTTGGACTTCACTTCATTGAACATATAGCGTTGACTGGGGGCAGGTTCAGAGCCACTTGACTTCTGGGCTGTGGCAGGAGCATTCTGGATGAATGTTGAACTGGCAGCCTGGGTAGAACTGAAGAGGCTGGAGACTGGCCCACTACTGGCAGCATAGCTGGGCTGGTAACTCCCCCAATGAGCAGACATTTGGCCATACTTCCTTTGGGTAGGTTTAGCAAGGAGATTCTGGCTGTATGTTGAACCCTTTCCACCCTGGTTAGAGGTAAACAGGCTTTGGCTTGGTGTTGCACCAAGGTCATAGCCAGGCTTGTAGGCTCCATAGGAGTTTCCACTAGCTGTAGAGCTAGGGCGAAAAAGACTGGCGCGAGAGGCCAGGCTAGAAGTGGGCATGCCACGACTTGAGGTAGAGGCTCCATCTATTCTCTGGCCAGAGGTTTGGGCATATTGATTGGAAGTTGAAACACTACTGGCAGAGCTGCTCTGGTATTGCATAACATCTTGGGAGAAGCTAGGCTTGTAGCTTTTTGTTGCACTCCACCCTTGAGTAGAACCAAAACTCAGAGGACCTGGTCTAAATGAAGTTAGTGAAGAACCACTTGAGGGAACTTGACGGTCAGGAGTGGAAATTGACTGGGCAGAGATTTCTATTGGTCCCTTGGAAGCCAGGGTAGGGAAGCTGCTCCCTTGCTTCAGTTCCTGGACATAGCGGGTGAGGGAGGTGGTTTGGGTAGCAGCTTGACCATAGAGGCTGGGGGCTCCTCTACTCTGAGTCTGGACAAGGCCTTGGTTGGGTTGTCTGGAGGTGGAGAACTTCAATCCACTCTGGGTAGAGCCATAGTTAGGAGTAGATGGTTTCAGGTTAGAGGCAGTTCTACTGTGGACATTAAACATAGCATATGGACTCTGGACTAATCCAGAGCTGCTGGAGTGAGGCTGTACTGGACGAAGAGTGTAGGGCTGGATTCTCTTTGCCTCCCAACTTGAAACTGGCCTTACTGCACTGGGGTCAGTGACACTTTGACCATAGGTTCTGCTGGCCTTGGTTTGATGCTTGTTGTGGATGGCAGAGGTTCCACTGGCTATAGAACCAGAGAGGCTAATGTCAGTATTCTTGGCACGGGTCCTCTTACCCTTTGTCTGGGCAGAGGTAAAGCTGCTGGGGTTAGAGCCACGAGAGGCTGGTCTGAATTGATCCTGGGGATAGCTGCCACCGGTTTGCCTCTGCTCAACTTCCATTCTGGAAGAGCCAGAAAACCCATAGCCTCTTACTCTCTGGGCATCTAAACAGAACAAAGGGAAGTTATAGATTCAGTGACAAACTTGAAGGTTGGTCTGACAAAAGTGACAATGTTTGGTGTTCATGCCTTACCACGTGGAGCCCATGTAAAACTTGAGTGTTCTGCAAACAATGAGCAAAGGAACACAATCCTGTCAAGAAAAGAAGTGGCCATTACACATCAACATTGCAAATACAAGCAGCAACCTTGCAGTAGACCTGAAACACATTGTTCAAAGAATCTTACCCCAAATTAATTCCAAAAGCCATATCAAAGCCTTAAACCACCAGACCAGCCAGCGCAATACTCCACAATTAGTAGCTCAATGCCTTGCTGCCTTGCTTAGTTCACATACTAGCTTGGTGTGTATTTATTGCCTGAACCTGCAGTTGCCATCCAAGCACTGGCTTATTGATTGATCATTCTCAGCTGTATGTCTTTGTGGAGTGGACAGATTTTAAAACAACCAAGGTGAGGAGAGAGGACGCGAAGAGTTAAGGAAAGACTTTTGAAATTCACACAAAGAGGGCTAACGTTATGACATCACAACGACATGCAGCTGAACATGATCAATCAATCAAACAGTGATGACGACTGGCTGTTCAGGCTAGAAATATACACTCAGCTGATATATCAACAACTCAAGGCAGTAAGGCTGCGTTTACACAGGCAGCACAATTCTGATCTTGTTTTCACTAATTAGTCTTTTGACAAATCAGATCTGCTCTGAAAAAGAGCTGATTTGAAAAGATCTGATGTGATTGGTCAAAAGGCAAATTAGTAGAAAAAAGATCTGAATTGGTCTGCCTGTGTAAAAGCAGCCTAAGTTAGCGAGCTGCCAGCTATTGCGTTGTCTAGTCTGTGGGTTCTGTAGTACTTCATTTAAATATAGCTTTTGGAAAACATTTTGGTTACAATGTTTGGGGAAAAAAGTGTTTCATACCTACTGAAAAGTTTGTGAAATATGTTGTGTAATTTCTCTCTTGGCTTTTACGTGATTTAACTTGTACAATTTATTTTCTCTTGACAGGATCTGTTTGTTTTGTTCATTGTTTGCAGCTTGTGTAAGCTATGTGTGTCAAATCAAATCAAAATTCAAATCAAATTGTATTGGTCACATACACATGGTTAGCAGATGTTAATGCGAGTGTAGCGAAATTCTTTGCTTCTAGTTCCGACTATGCAGTAAAATCTAACAAGTATTATAACAAATTCAGCTACCTTATACAAAAACAACTACCTTATACACACAAATAGACACAAACGTAAAGGGATGAATAAGAATATGTACATATAAAAATATGGATGAGCGATGGCAATGAGATGAGTAATGTAGGATATGTAAACATTATTAAAGTGGCGTTATTTAAAGTGACTAGTGATACCTTTATTAAGTCAGTTTATTTCAGTGGCCAAAGATTTTTGTCTGTATGTTGGCAGCAGCCTCTCTATGTTAGTGATGGCTGTTTAACAGTCTGATGGCCTTGAGTTTGAAGCTGTTTTTCAGCCTCTCGGTCCCAGCTTTAATGCACCTGTACTGACCTCGCCTTCTGGATGATAGCGGGGTGAACAGGCAGTGATGATCTTTTTGGCCATCGGGTGCCGTAGGTGTCCTGGAGGGCAGGTAGTTTGCCCCCGGTGATGCGTTGTGCAGACCGCACTACCCTCTGGAGAGCCTTGCGGTTGAGGGCGGTGCAATTGCCGTACCAGGCGGTGATACAGCCCGACAGGATGCTCTCGATTGTGCATCTGTAAAAGTTTTTGAGTGTTTTAGATGAGAAGCCACATTTGTTCAGCCTCCTGAGTTTGAAGAGGCGCTGTTGCACCTTCATCACCACGCTGTCTGTGTAGGTGGACCATTTCAGTTTGTCCGTGATGTGTACACCGAGGAACTTAAAACGTTCCACCTTCTCCACTTACTCTCCCGTCGATGTGGATGGGGGGGGTGCTCCCTCTGCTGTTTTCTGAAGTCCACGATCATCTTCTTTGTTTTGACGTTGAGTGAGCAGTTATTTTCCTGACACCACACTCCGAGGGCCCTCACCTCCTCCCTGTAGGCTGTCTCGTCGTTGTTGGTAACCAGGCCTACCACTGTAGTGTTGTCTGCAAACTTGATGATTGAGTTGGAGGCGTGCATGGCCACGCAGTCATGGGTGAACAGGGAGTACAGGAGAGGGCTGAGAATGCACCCTTGTGGGGCCCCAGTGTTGAGGATCAGCCTCTAGTACTGCTGGTTCAGGCCAGAGTAAAGCTACCCATAGAGTGACTGGTGTCACGCCCTGACCTTAGAGATCCTTTTTATGTCTCTATTTGGTGTGGTCAGGGTGTGATTTGGGGTGGGTATTCTATGTTCTTTAGTTCTATTATTTGTATTTCTATGTTTTGGCCGGGTAGTGTTCTCAATCAGGGACAGCTGTCTATCATTGTCTCTGATTGAGAACCATACTTAGGTAGCCCTTTTTCCCACCTGTCTTTGTGGGAGGTTAACTTTGTTTGTGGCACATAATCCAAAACAACCGTGAAGCTAAAGGGCTATGTGCTACAAACAAAAAAACATATTCAACCAATCCCTATCCCAGTCTGTTGTCCTCACATCCTTCAAGATGGCCACCATTGTTCCTGTTCCCAAGAGCTAAGGTAACTGAATTAAATGACTATCGCCCCGTAGCACTCACTTCTGTCATCATGAAGTGCTTTGAGAGACTAGTCAAGTACCATATCACCTCCACCCTACCTGATACCCTAGACACACTCCAATTTGCTTACCGCCCCAATAGGTCCACTGACGATGCAATCGCCATCACACTGCACACTGCCTTATCCCATCTGGACAAGAGGAACACCTATGTAAGAATGCTGTTCATTGACTACAGCTCAGCATTTAACACCATAGTACCCTCCAAACTCGTCATCAAGCTTGAGACCCTGGGTCTCGACCCCGTCCTGTGCAACTGTGTCCTGGACTTTCTGACGGGCCGCCCCCAGGTGGTGAAGGTAGGAAACAACATCTCCACCCCGCTGATCCTCAACACTGGGGCCCCACAAGGGTGCATTCTCAGCCCTCTCCTGTACTCCCTGTTCACCCATGACTGCGTGGCCATGCACGCCTCCAACTCAATCATCAAGTTTGCAGACAACACTACAGTGGTGGGCCTGGTTACCAACAACGACAAGACAGCCTACAGGGAGGAGGTGAGGGCCCTCGGAGTGTGGTGTCAGGAAAATAACTGCTCACTCAACGTCAAAACAAAGAAGACTTCAGAAAACAGCAGAGGGAGCACCCCCCCCATCCACATCGACGGGACAGTAGTGGAGAAGGTGGAACGTTTTAAGTTCCTCGGTGTACACATCACGGACAAACTGAAATGGTCCACCTACACAGACAGCGTGGTGATGAAGGTGCAACAGCGCCTCTTCAAACTCAGGAGGCTGAAAAAATGTGGCTTCTCATCTAAAACACTCAAAAACTTTTACAGATGCACAATCGAGAGCATCCTGTCGGGCTGTATCACCGCCTGGTACGGCAATTGCACCGCCCTCAACCGCAAGGCTCTCCAGAGGGTAGTGCGGTCTGCACAACGCATCACCGGGGGCAAACTACCTGCCCTCCAGGACACCTACGGCACCCGATGGCCAAAAAGATCATCACTGCCTGTTCACCCCGCTATCATCCAGAAGGCGAGGTCAGTACAGGTGCATTAAAGCTGGGACCGAGAGGCTGAAAAACAGCTTCAAACTCAAGGCCATCAGACTGTTAAACAGCCATCACTAACATAGAGAGGCTGCTGCCAACATACAGACAAAAATCTTTGGCCACTGAAATAAACTGACTTAATAAAGGTATCACTAGTCACTTTAAATAACGCCACTTTAATAATGTTTACATATCCTACATTACTCATCTCATTGCCATTGCTCATCCATATTTTTATATGTACATATTCTTATTCATCCCTTTACGTTTGTGTCTATTTGTGTGTATAAGGTAGTTGTTTTTGTATAAGGTAGCTGAATTTGTTATAATACTTGTTAGATTTTACTGCATAGTCGGAACTAGAAGCAAAGAATTTCGCTACACTCGCATTAACATCTGCTAACCATGTGTATGTGACCAATACAATTTGATTTGAATTTTGATTTGATTTGACACACATAGCTTACACAAGCTGCAAACAATGAACAAAACAAACAGATCCTGTCAAGAGAATAAATTGTACAAGTTAAATCACGTAAAAGCCAAGAGAGAAATTACACAACATATTTCACAAACTTTTCAGTAGGTATGAAACACTTTTTTCCCCAAACATTGTAACCAAAATGTTTTCCAAAAGCTATATTTAAATGAAGTACTACAGAACCCACAGACTAGACAACGCAATAGCTGGCAGCTCGCTAACTTAGGCTGCTTTTACACAGGCAGACCAATTCAGATCTTTTTTCTACTAATTTGCCTTTTGACCAATCACATCAGATCTTTTCAAATCAGCTCTTTTTCAGAGCAGATCTGATTTGTCAAAAGACTAATTAGTGAAAACAAGATCAGAATTGTGCTGCCTGTGTAAACGCAGCCTTACTGCCTTGAGTTGTTGATATATCAGCTGAGTGTATATTTCTAGCCTGAACAGCCAGTCGTCATCACTGTTTGATTGATTGATCATGTTCAGCTGCATGTCGTTGTGATGTCATAACGTTAGCCCTCTTTGTGTGAATTTCAAAAGTCTTTCCTTAACTCTTCGCGTCCTCTCTCCTCACCTTGGTTGTTTTAAAATCTGTCCACTCCACAAAGACATACAGCTGAGAATGATCAATCAATAAGCCAGTGCTTGGATGGCAACTGCAGGTTCAGGCAATAAATACACACCAAGCTAGTATGTGAACTAAGCAAGGCAGCAAGGCATTGAGCTACTAATTGTGGAGTATTGCGCTGGCTGGTCTGGTGGTTTAAGGCTTTGATATGGCTTTTGGAATTAATTTGGGGTAAGATTCTTTGAACAATGTGTTTCAGGTCTACTGCAAGGTTGCTGCTTGTATTTGCAATGTTGATGTGTAATGGCCACTTCTTTTCTTGACAGGATTGTGTTCCTTTGCTCATTGTTTGCAGAACACTCAAGTTTTACATGGGCTCCACGTGGTAAGGCATGAACACCAAACATTGTCACTTTTGTCAGACCAACCTTCAAGTTTGTCACTGAATCTATAACTTCCCTTTGTTCTGTTTAGATGCCCAGAGAGTAAGAGGCTATGGGTTTTCTGGCTCTTCCAGAATGGAAGTTGAGCAGAGGCAAACCGGTGGCAGCTATCCCCAGGATCAATTCAGACCAGCCTCTCGTGGCTCTAACCCCAGCAGCTTTACCTCTGCCCAGACAAAGGGTAAGAGGACCCGTGCCAAGAATACTGACATTAGCCTCTCTGGTTCTATAGCCAGTGGAACCTCTGCCATCCACAACAAGCATCAAACCAAGGCCAGCAGAACCTATGGTCAAAGTGTCACTGACCCCAGTGCAGTAAGGCCAGTTTCAAGTTGGGAGGCAAAGAGAATCCAGCCCTACACTCTTCGTCCAGTACAGCCTCACTCCAGCAGCTCTGGATTAGTCCAGAGTCCATATGCTATGTTTAATGTCCACAGTAGAACTGCCTCTAACCTGAAACCATCTACTCCTAACTATGGCTCTACCCAGAGTGGATTGAAGTTCTCCACCTCCAGACAACCCAACCAAGGCCTTGTCCAGACTCAGAGTAGAGGAGCCCCCAGCCTCTATGGTCAAGCTGCTACCCAAACCACCTCCCTCACCCGCTATGTCCAGGAACTGAAGCAAGGGAGCAGCTTCCCTACCCTGGCTTCCAAGGGACCAATAGAAATCTCTGCCCAGTCAATTTCCACTCCTGACCGTCAAGTTCCCTCAAGTGGTTCTTCACTAACTTCATTTAGACCAGGTCCTCTGAGTTTTGGTTCTACTCAAGGGTGGAGTGCAACAAAAAGCTACAAGCCTAGCTTCTCCCAAGATGTTATGCAATACCAGAGCAGCTCTGCCAGTAGTGTTTCAACTTCCAATCAATATGCCCAAACCTCTGGCCAGAGAATAGATGGAGCCTCTACCTCAAGTCGTGGCATGCCCACTTCTAGCCTGGCCTCTCGCGCCAGTCTTTTTCGCCCTAGCTCTACAGCTAGTGGAAACTCCTATGGAGCCTACAAGCCTGGCTATGACCTTGGTGCAACACCAAGCCAAAGCCTGTTTACCTCTAACCAGGGTGGAAAGGGTTCAACATACAGCCAGAATCTCCTTGCTAAACCTACCCAAAGGAAGTATGGCCAAATGTCTGCTCATTGGGGGAGTTACCAGCCCAGCTATGCTGCCAGTAGTGGGCCAGTCTCCAGCCTCTTCAGTTCTACCCAGGCTGCCAGTTCAACATTCATCCAGAATGCTCCTGCCACAGCCCAGAAGTCAAGTGGCTCTGAACCTGCCCCCAGTCAACGCTATATGTTCAATGAAGTGAAGTCCAACACTGGCGCTGCCAGCAGTGCCATCTCGACCACCCCTCAACGCTTTGCCCAGACCGTCATCCACAGCATCCCAGAATTGTACGGCGGATCTCCAATCCACCGGCTCAAAGACCCTACTCAGTAGGAGTAGGGCCTCCCCTAGCCACTCGACCCAGCTCTTCAAGTGTCGGAAAGCCACAGGCAAACCACACTATCTGCCAAGCAGAAAGGCCCCAGCACTACCTACGTCTGAGTCCAGCGCTTTAGTGGACTAGGGGAGTCCAGAACATGAAGTGGGATCTGTAGCCACCAGTTGAGGTGAGATTTCGGCTTCTCTGTATTTTTATGCCACTTGGGCTGTGTAGGTTTACACAGGCCGTTTATTGATCTTTTTGCTAATTGGCTCTTAGGCAAAAGATCAGAATTTGGCTGGCTGTGTAAATGCAGCCTTGCCACCTGTCTTTGCTTTCATGTATGCTTGTTACTAATATGTTGTCTTCTAGGTGCTGTGACCTGGAAGTGTTGTCAGGACTTCTCTACTTCAATTGTTTTAAATAAAATTGATTCTAATACATTTTAGTCTTTTTCTTTTTAAATTTAAATGTTTTGAATGCTGTGTTGTGGTAATCAGGTTGCTTGTTCCAGTAGAAGAAATGTTGGTTCTCTGGCATTGGCCAGGATCATTTGCATCACTGGACCTCTGCAGTCAATGAGCTTGAAGCAGTGTTTAGGGCCTGATGCCTTTAATATTAATGGTGGCTCTAATGCACTTGCTTTCTATCTCACTAAAACCCTCCTGAAAGTTATCTGATTGTGAAGTATTTCATTAACAATGTAAGATTGTAAACACTGTACAACTTGATGTCAAATCAATGTTCACATTTTTAGTGCAACAGTTCCACATTTTAAAGTAGTTACAAGGCACAACAGTCATTTACACGTCTCTAATTTAACAGCAAAGAGGCCCCTTCCAATCATTTTCTATTTTGGCTTTGTTGAAGTCCTTCATCCCCAGACAAGCTGAATGGTACCATCTCTGGCACACAGAGCATTCTATCTGCAGTATTAAATGGATGGAGGAACGTAGCCAGAGAAATGCTGATGAATGTCTTGCTCGAGCTGTGTATGCAACTGGTTCACCTCTGATGCTCACAGGCAATGTGTATTGGAAGAGATTTCTGAATGTTCTTCGCCCAGCATACACCCCTCCAACCAGACATGCTTTATCTACTCATTTGCTGGATGTAGAGTTCAACAGAGTTCAAGTGAAGGTCTGAAGGTCAAGCAAATCATAGAGAAAGCAGACTGTATTGCAATCATCTCTGATGGGTGGTCGAATGTTCGTGGACAAGGAATAATTAACTACATCTCCACCCCTCAACCAGTATTCTACAAGAGCACAGACACCAGGAACAACGGACACACCGGTCTCTACATCGCAGATGAGCTGAAGGCAGTCATCAATGACCTTGGACCACAGAAGGCATTTTCACTGGAGACAGACAATGCTGTGAACATGAAGGCTGCTTGGTCTAAAGTGGAGTCCTACCCTCACATCACACCCATTGGCTGTGCTGCTCATACATTGAATCTGCTCCTCAAGGACATCATGGCACTGGAAACAATGCATACACTCTACAAGAGAGCCAGGGAAATGGTTAGGTATGTGAAGGGTCATCAAGTTATAGCAGCAATCTACCTCACCAAGCAAAGAGAGAAGAGTAAGAGCACCACATTGAAGCTGCCCAGCAACACCCGTTGGGGTGGTGTCATCATGTTTGACAGTCTCCTGGAGGGGAAGGAGTCGCCATGAAATGGCCATATCACAGTCTGCCAATATGGACAAGCCCCATCGGGAGGATCCTCCTGGATGATGTATTTTGGGAGAGAGTGGTAAGCAGCCTGAAACTGCTGAAACCTAAAGCAGTAGCCATTGCACGGATTGAGGGAGACAATGCCATCCTGTCTGATGTTCAGACTCTGCTGGCAGATGTAAGAGAAGAAATCCGTACTGCCCTGCCCACTTCACTGTTGCTCCAAGCAGAGGAAACTGCAGTTCTGAAATGCATCAAAAAGTGTGAAGACTTCTGCCTGAAGCCCATACATGCCACAGTGTACATATTGGACCCAAAGTATGCTGGCAAGAGCATCCTGTCTGGAGATCAACAAGGCCTATGGTGTCATCACTACCGTGTCTCGCCACCTTGGCTTGGATGAGGGCAAGGTTCTTGGCAGTCTGGGGAAGTACACTTCCAAGCAAGGGCTTTGGGATGGAGATGCAATATGGTAGTCGTGCCAACATATCTCATCAGCCACCTGATGGAAGATGCTTTGTGGATCTGAGGCTCTTTCCCCTGTTGCCTCCATCATCCTCCAAATCCCACCAACATCAGCCGCCTCAGAGCGCAACTGGTCCTTGTTTGAGAACACACACACCAAAGCACGCAACAGGCTGACCAATACAAGGGTTGAAAAATTGGTGGCCATCCAGGCAAATTTGAGGCTATTTGAGCCTGACAACGAGCCATCCTCAACAAGGTTGGAAAGTGACAGTGAAGATGAGGCCTCAGAGTCTGATGTTTAAGAAGTGGACATTGAGGAGGTCCAGGGAGAACACGTGGACGCCTGCGAGGAAGACAACCAAAGCTTTAGTTTCTAGACTATCATTTTAGTTATGTTATGTTGATAACGTTTTTGGGAGATGTGATGGATCATTAAATATTCCCTTTCTTTTGTTGTTCAGTGAAATCATCCCATGTGAAGAGTCAACTCATTTAATTAAAGTTCAATTCGTAACTAAATTGTTGTTGTTTTTCTATTGGAAGGATTTCATAATTTGCAATTATGTCTACTTATGATAAGGTTTATGTTTCTGTCTCCATATGATATGGTAAATATATCCAATGCAAAAAACATCTACATTTAAATGGTATTAATGTTCATTTGCATATAGGTTAGGGGGCGCGGCTCTGTTGCGACCTGCAGTGTGTGTGACGTTTGGTGTGGCGTTATCTTATGTTTTTAATGTTATGTTTTTAATTTGTACACTTAGTGGCGTTATTTTATGTTTTTAATTTGTACACTGTTGATGATTCGTTACTAGAGAAATGAGACCAAGTCAAGACGCTGGACAGGGTGGATCGGTATATAGTAAAGACAGTTTATTCAGAGGTAAAGATATCTTGCAAAGCGTGCACGGACTCGTTCATTTAGCTCAGAAGGAACTAGCAGGAGCGAGTCCCGTAACATATTGTGCAGTACATTTTATACAGTGAATGACGTAGGTAGATTCTGGTAGTTCGTGCTCCTGATTGGTCGTTGTAAGTGGAGGCCCGTTCCCTCCACGCTGGTGTCAATGCCTCATTGGTTCTTGGCACTGTTCTTTGTTCTTGGAAACCCAGCCTGAAACAAGGGTGTGTGTGTGTGCTCGTATAATGGCATGCCTCCCTTATCAGTGGTAATAAAAGGTCTGAGTCAGCCATCCTCCCCTGCGTGGGGGAGTGAGGTTTGTATCTGTTACGGGCAGATGGTGTTTAACTGTGGGGTGTAGCAAGATATTTGCAACAAAGTCTGCTTTAATAAGGAAGGCATTATAACAGTATTATAGCTATGTGTTAAGGTCAATGAAGACAGCATTTCTTACAACACTTAGTTTATAAACATTCTGCCAACCATGGATTTCCAGTGGTGGGGTGTTGGACTGATCTTGTTGATCGTGTACATACCCGCTAAGAACGGACTAAATAATGAAAACGCTGCTGGCAGCGGAATCCAATACAGCAGGGAGTTTTTACTACAATGCAACTCAAATACGAACGCGATGGATATCCCAATGGCCCATCTAATACCTGATTGTCTGCGAGTGGATTACAAACCCAAATGCAAACGTGGAAAACGCGAGGGAATCAGACAACGACTTTAAAAAATTAAGAAAAAACTTCCCTTACCCACCACCTTGCTGATTAATGCCCAGTCACTGAGGGGGAAAGCGGATGAGTTGTCAGCGAATCTGCGCTTCCAACACGAATACCGGGAGGCCTGTTTGCTGGCATTTACTGAGACTTGGCTGGATGACAGAGTCCCGGACAGAGAAGTGGAGCCGGCCGGCTTCACCCTGGTCAGAGCGGACCGCGATCTGACAGTCACAGGGAAACTTCACGGCGGGGGCGTCTGCCTGCTTGTCAGGGACCAGTGGTGTAAATCGATCCTGGTAAGAGAGCGACTCTGTACCCCCGACATTGAACTGCTTTCTGTGTCACTGCGACCTTACTATCTGCCCCGTGAGTTCCCCCAATTGTTTGTTACCGTTGTGTACATTCAACCAAAAGCTAATATAACAAAGGCATCAGAGATTATTTATAATCTGTCACAGAAACTGGAATCCATCTCCCCCGACGCACCCAAATTTATTTTAGGGGATTTTAACAACTGTACCTTGCGCAAAGTCTTGCGCACATACCATCAGTATGTGAAATGTCACACTAGGAAAAATAGGACTCTTGATTTGTGCTATGGGACAATACCAAAGGCGTTCTCTGCCACCACCAGACCTCCTCTGGGAACATCAGACCACAATGTGGTCTACCTCAGGCCAACTTACTGTCGCCTCCTGGAGAGGGAGAAACCCACAGTTAAAACTGTCCAGATCTGGAATGACAACAGTATCACTTGTCTCCAGGGGTGTTTTGACTGTACAATGTGGGAGGTATTTGAGGACAGCAGCTCTGATCTGGATGAACTCACAGAGGTTATTTCAGACTATGTAAACTTCTGTGTTGAGTCAGTTGTGCCTACTAAGACCTGTAAAATCTTCCCTAACAACAAGCCTTGGGTATCAAAACATCTAAAATCACTACTTGATAGGAAGAAGGCAGTTTATGCTGGGGGTGATAGACAGGCTTTAAGAGATGTACAACGTGAGATAAAAAGACAGATACTGGTGGACAAGGAGGCATACAAGCAAAGGGTGGAGAGGACCCTCTCCTCAGGAAACGCAAGGGTGGCCTGGCAAGGGATTAAATCCATGGCTAGCGCCCCCCATATTGGCAGGGGAAAAACCAGTGCTGACCTTGGGGGATATGAGGGCCAGAACATGGCTAATGAACTGAATGTTTTCTTCTCAAGATTTGAATCAGACAACTTCGTGTCGGAGGTAAAACAAATGGAA
Source organism: Salvelinus alpinus (assembly GCF_045679555.1). Lineage (NCBI taxonomy): Eukaryota > Metazoa > Chordata > Actinopteri > Salmoniformes > Salmonidae > Salvelinus > Salvelinus alpinus. Next base: position 19,237,863 of record NC_092111.1, read on the forward strand.
GCATCATTACAAATGTTTGAGAGAGTTGTTGTTCAACAGTCTGATGTTCTAAAGTTGTTCAGGGGATGTAACACATACAAAAGCCCAGGCCCAGACAAAATAAGTGGGCATGTGTTAAAGCACTGTGCTGAACAACTGGCTGGTGTTTTTACAGACATTTTCCAATCCTCACTCAACCAGCAACACGTTCCAGTATTATGGAAAAAATCAATAATTATACCAATTCCTAAAGTATCGAATCCCTCTGTGCTGAATGACTATCGCCCTGTCGCTTTGACATCCTTAGTTATGAAATGCCTTGAGAAAATTGTGAAAAGTCATATTCTCAGTGTCACCCAGAAGCTCCTCGACCCATTTCAGTTTGCCTATCAGACCAGCAGAGGAGTTGATGATGCCATTCTTACCCTCCTTAACATGGTCTATAGACATCTAGAAGGTACCAAATCCCATGTCAGGGTTCTGTTTGTTGACTTTTCTTCTGCCTTCAACACAATCCAGCCCTACATTCTGGCACAGAGACTCATTCGGGACTTTTCCTTAGATGGGGGGCTGGTTTTGTGGCTGTTGGACTTCCTGAGCCAACGCTCACAGCGAGTCAAAATAGGTCCCCATGTGTCGGATATACGCAATACCAATACAGGCTCTCCTCAGGGATGTGTTTTGTCCCCACTTCTGTACATCTTGTACACTAATAGTTGTACTAGTTCCCATACTGACAGACACCTCGTTAAGTTCGCTGATGACACTGCCTTGATCAGCCTGTTGCATGATGACGAGGAACATCATGGCCCGATCCTAAATGACTTTGTAGAGTGGTGTGAGGAATCACACTTGGTCCTCAATACTAACAAGACCAAAGAGATGTGCATAGACTTCAGGAAGCGTACAACACCTACCTCTGCAACATCTATCAGAGGCCAGAATATAGAAATTGTAGAGGAATATAAATATCTGGGTGTCTTTTTGGACAGTAAGCTTCAGTGGAGTAAATGTACAGACCAGATCTACAAAAAGAGCCAACAGAGACTGTACTTTAAAAAAAAGTTGGGTTCTTTTAATATAGACTGTACTATATTGACTCTGTTTTACAAATCCTTTATTGAGAGTATTTTAACTTTTTGTATTGTTTGTTGGTTTGGCAATGCCACTGTCAGTCAGAGAAACATGCTGAGAAGGATTATTAGCACAGCAAGCAAGGTACTTGGAGTCAAACAGACAGGCCTGGATGAGATTTTTAAGGTCAGGGCCCTCCGTAAGGCTCACAAAATCATTTTAGACCCAAGTCACCCCCTGTACCTGGACTTTGAATTACTCCCCTCTGGGCGCAGGTATAGGGCACCCCTCAGCAGGAAAAATAGAACGAGACAATCATTTGTGCCAGGTGTGATATCCCTCTTAAATAGCTCGGGCAAATGTTCCCATTGACCCCGTAAGGCCAGTAGGTTAGTCTTTTCTTCTTTTTAAAATTTAAAATTTAAAATTTTATTTTATTTATTGGTGCGTGACTGTTATTGAAAGTTGTATTGTCAATCTTGTTTTGTATTTAACGCCACTTTAAATGTGTACATGACACTGCAACAAAATTTCCCCATGGGGACAATAAAGTAAGTAAGTAAGTATATTCCCGTTTCCAACTACAATAGTCATTTACAACATTAACAATGTCTACCCTGTATTTCTGATCAATTTGATGTTATTTTAATGGACAAAAATGTTGATTTTCTTTAAAAACAAGGACAATTCTAAGTGACCCCAAACTTTTGAATGGTAGTGTATGTTATGGTTCACTCTGTTTTCCTTATCTCCACTGTGGAATGTCCATGTTGATCCTCTTGGTTGTCTTGGTGAAGATGCAGAATTTCCTGCCAGGCCCCTTCTAATAGGGTATAACAGACTCATTAGAACTTTGACCACACGCCCTCTAGACGGACTACATGACCTCTATCAAATCAAAACAGGGATTTTTACTCAAAACAAGTTATAAAAGAATGCTTGACATTTATAGAATAAATCATACATAGTTTGATGTTTCTGTGACAAACAGTGAATTAGTTATTGATTTTTGCCGCTTTAAATGGCATTTTATAGATTTTATGTAGTTCTATTAAATCAAAACTGGAATTTTTCCTCGAAACGAAGGTTGTAAAAGTATGCTAGACGTTTATAGAATAAATCATATATAGCTTGATGATTCTGTGACAAACGTGAATTAGTTATTGATTTTTACATTTTTAAATTGCTTTTGGCGAATGTCTGTTGAATGTCTGTTGCATGTCCGAATGTGTGAATATAAAACCAACTTTACCTCGGTATTAAACCATTTGAGAAGGTCCAGTGACACAAATTTCCTCGGTGGCAAAGGTCCAGATGGATATCGTCCTTTATCGGCGCTGTGGTACAGCGTAGTAACAAACATAGTCGTCTACGACTTAGGAAACGTTGTTTTTATAAAATGTACATTAAATTGTACAAATTTGAATGAATGACTTATTTGGAATGTAAACATGTGCAACATTGCTGAAGAACAGAAGTGGTTGCATAAAGGCGCTGTGAACCATTGTACATGGGCCTTACATTATTATTATTATAAAATAGTGTTTTCTGGAGAACAAAGGAGAGTTTAACAAATAGTCATTTGAATGCACAGAACATCACTGTAGGCCACACCATATTCATTTATAAGTCATTCTGGGCCACACCATATTCATTTATAAGTCAGTCTGGGCAATGCCATAATCATTTATAAGTCAGTCTGGGCCATGCAATATTAAAATATAAGTCAGTCTGGGCCACACCATATTCATTTATAAGTCAGTCTGGGCCACACCATATTCATTTATAAGTCAGTCTGGGCCACACCATATTCAAATATAAGTCAGTCTGGGCCATGCAATATTAAAATATAAGTCAGTCTGGGCCACACCATATTCATTTATAAGTCAGTCTGGGCCACACCATATTCATTTATAAGTCAGTCTGGGCCACGCAATATGCATTTATAAGTCAGTTTGGGCCATGCAATATTCATGTATAAGTCAGTCTTATAAGTTAAGCAGGGACCACCAAGTGGCAGCTAACCACAGGATCAACTCAGACCAGCCTCTAGTACTGCTGGTTCAGGCCAGAGTAAAGCTACCCATAGAGTGACTGGTGTCACGCCCTGACCTTAGAGATCCTTTTTATGTCTCTATTTGGTGTGATTTGGGGTGGGTATTCTATGTTCTTTAGTTCTATTATTTGTATTTCTATGTTTTGGCCGGGTAGTGTTCTCAATCAGGGACAGCTGTCTATCATTGTCTCTGATTGAGAACCATACTTAGGTAGCCCTTTTTCCCACCTGTCTTTGTGGGAGGTTAACTTTGTTTGTGGCACATAATCCAAAACAACCGTGAAGCTAAAGGGCTATGTGCTACAAACAAAAAAACATATTCAACCAATCCCTATCCCAGTCTGTTGTCCTCACATCCTTCAAGATGGCCACCATTGTTCCTGTTCCCAAGAGCTAAGGTAACTGAATTAAATGACTATCGCCCCGTAGCACTCACTTCTGTCATCATGAAGTGCTTTGAGAGACTAGTCAAGTACCATATCACCTCCACCCTACCTGATACCCTAGACACACTCCAATTTGCTTACCGCCCCAATGGGTCCACTGACGATGCAATCGTCATCACACTGCACACTGCCTTATCCCATCTGGACAAGAGGAACACCTATGTAAGAATGCTGTTCATTGACTACAGCTCAGCATTTAACACCATAGTACCCTCCAAACTCGTCATCAAGCTTGAGACCCTGGGTCTCGACCCCGCCCTGTGCAACTGTGTCCTGGACTTTCTGACGGGCCGCCCCCAGGTGGTGAAGGTAGGAAACAACATCTCCACCCCGCTGATCCTCAACACTGGGGCCCCACAAGGGTGCATTCTCAGCCCTCTCCTGTACTCCCTGTTCACCCATGACTGCGTGGCCATGCACGCCTCCAACTCAATCATCAAGTTTGCAGACAACACTACAGTGGTAGGCCTGGTTACCAACAACGACGAGACAGCCTACAGGGAGGAGGTGAGGGCCCTCGGAGTGTGGTGTCAGGAAAATAACTGCTCACTCAACGTCAAAACAAAGAAGATGATCGTGGACTTCAGAAAACAGCAGAGGGAGCACCCCCCCCATCCACATCGACGGGAGAGTAAGTGGAGAAGGTGGAACGTTTTAAGTTCCTCGGTGTACACATCACGGACAAACTGAAATGGTCCACCTACACAGACAGCGTGGTGATGAAGGTGCAACAGCGCCTCTTCAAACTCAGGAGGCTGAACAAATGTGGCTTCTCATCTAAAACACTCAAAAACTTTTACAGATGCACAATCGAGAGCATCCTGTCGGGCTGTATCACCGCCTGGTACGGCAATTGCACCGCCCTCAACCGCAAGGCTCTCCAGAGGGTAGTGCGGTCTGCACAACGCATCACCGGGGGCAAACTACCTGCCCTCCAGGACACCTACGGCACCCGATGGCCAAAAAGATCATCACTGCCTGTTCACCCCGCTATCATCCAGAAGGCGAGGTCAGTACAGGTGCATTAAAGCTGGGACCGAGAGGCTGAAAAACAGCTTCAAACTCAAGGCCATCAGACTGTTAAACAGCCATCACTAACATAGAGAGGCTGCTGCCAACATACAGACAAAAATCTTTGGCCACTGAAATAAACTGACTTAATAAAGGTATCACTAGTCACTTTAAATAACGCCACTTTAATAATGTTTACATATCCTACATTACTCATCTCATTGCCATCGCTCATCCATATTTTTATATGTACATATTCTTATTCATCCCTTTACGTTTGTGTCTATTTGTGTGTATAAGGTAGTTGTTTTTGTATAAGGTAGCTGAATTTGTTATAATACTTGTTAGATTTTACTGCATAGTCGGAACTAGAAGCAAAGAATTTCGCTACACTCGCATTAACATCTGCTAACCATGTGTATGTGACCAATACAATTTGATTTGAATTTTGATTTGATTTGACACACATAGCTTACACAAGCTGCAAACAATGAACAAAACAAACAGATCCTGTCAAGAGAATAAATTGTACAAGTTAAATCACGTAAAAGCCAAGAGAGAAATTACACAACATATTTCACAAACTTTTCAGTAGGTATGAAACACTTTTTTCCCCAAACATTGTAACCAAAATGTTTTCCAAAAGCTATATTTAAATGAAGTACTACAGAACCCACAGACTAGACAACGCAATAGCTGGCAGCTCGCTAACTTAGGCTGCTTTTACACAGGCAGACCAATTCAGATCTTTTTTCTACTAATTTGCCTTTTGACCAATCACATCAGATCTTTTCAAATCAGCTCTTTTTCAGAGCAGATCTGATTTGTCAAAAGACTAATTAGTGAAAACAAGATCAGAATTGTGCTGCCTGTGTAAACGCAGCCTTACTGCCTTGAGTTGTTGATATATCAGCTGAGTGTATATTTCTAGCCTGAACAGCCAGTCGTCATCACTGTTTGATTGATTGATCATGTTCAGCTGCATGTCGTTGTGATGTCATAACGTTAGCCCTCTTTGTGTGAATTTCAAAAGTCTTTCCTTAACTCTTCGCGTCCTCTCTCCTCACCTTGGTTGTTTTAAAATCTGTCCACTCCACAAAGACATACAGCTGAGAATGATCAATCAATAAGCCAGTGCTTGGATGGCAACTGCAGGTTCAGGCAATAAATACACACCAAGCTAGTATGTGAACTAAGCAAGGCAGCAAGGCATTGAGCTACTAATTGTGGAGTATTGCGCTGGCTGGTCTGGTGGTTTAAGGCTTTGATATGGCTTTTGGAATTAATTTGGGGTAAGATTCTTTGAACAATGTGTTTCAGGTCTACTGCAAGGTTGCTGCTTGTATTTGCAATGTTGATGTGTAATGGCCACTTCTTTTCTTGACAGGATTGTGTTCCTTTGCTCATTGTTTGCAGAACACTCAAGTTTTACATGGGCTCCACGTGGTAAGGCATGAACACCAAACATTGTCACTTTTGTCAGACCAACCTTCAAGTTTGTCACTGAATCTATAACTTCCCTTTGTTCTGTTTAGATGCCCAGAGAGTAAGAGGCTATGGGTTTTCTGGCTCTTCCAGAATGGAAGTTGAGCAGAGGCAAACCGGTGGCAGCTATCCCCAGGATCAATTCAGACCAGCCTCTCGTGGCTCTAACCCCAGCAGCTTTACCTCTGCCCAGACAAAGGGTAAGAGGACCCGTGCCAAGAATACTGACATTAGCCTCTCTGGTTCTATAGCCAGTGGAACCTCTGCCATCCACAACAAGCATCAAACCAAGGCCAGCAGAACCTATGGTCAAAGTGTCACTGACCCCAGTGCAGTAAGGCCAGTTTCAAGTTGGGAGGCAAAGAGAATCCAGCCCTACACTCTTCGTCCAGTACAGCCTCACTCCAGCAGCTCTGGATTAGTCCAGAGTCCATATGCTATGTTTAATGTCCACAGTAGAACTGCCTCTAACCTGAAACCATCTACTCCTAACTATGGCTCTACCCAGAGTGGATTGAAGTTCTCCACCTCCAGACAACCCAACCAAGGCCTTGTCCAGACTCAGAGTAGAGGAGCCCCCAGCCTCTATGGTCAAGCTGCTACCCAAACCACCTCCCTCACCCGCTATGTCCAGGAACTGAAGCAAGGGAGCAGCTTCCCTACCCTGGCTTCCAAGGGACCAATAGAAATCTCTGCCCAGTCAATTTCCACTCCTGACCGTCAAGTTCCCTCAAGTGGTTCTTCACTAACTTCATTTAGACCAGGTCCTCTGAGTTTTGGTTCTACTCAAGGGTGGAGTGCAACAAAAAGCTACAAGCCTAGCTTCTCCCAAGATGTTATGCAATACCAGAGCAGCTCTGCCAGTAGTGTTTCAACTTCCAATCAATATGCCCAAACCTCTGGCCAGAGAATAGATGGAGCCTCTACCTCAAGTCGTGGCATGCCCACTTCTAGCCTGGCCTCTCGCGCCAGTCTTTTTCGCCCTAGCTCTACAGCTAGTGGAAACTCCTATGGAGCCTACAAGCCTGGCTATGACCTTGGTGCAACACCAAGCCAAAGCCTGTTTACCTCTAACCAGGGTGGAAAGGGTTCAACATACAGCCAGAATCTCCTTGCTAAACCTACCCAAAGGAAGTATGGCCAAATGTCTGCTCATTGGGGGAGTTACCAGCCCAGCTATGCTGCCAGTAGTGGGCCAGTCTCCAGCCTCTTCAGTTCTACCCAGGCTGCCAGTTCAACATTCATCCAGAATGCTCCTGCCACAGCCCAGAAGTCAAGTGGCTCTGAACCTGCCCCCAGTCAACGCTATATGTTCAATGAAGTGAAGTCCAACACTGGCGCTGCCAGCAGTGCCATCTCGACCACCCCTCAACGCTTTGCCCAGACCGTCATCCACAGCATCCCAGAATTGTACGGCGGATCTCCAATCCACCGGCTCAAAGACCCTACTCAGTAGGAGTAGGGCCTCCCCTAGCCACTCGACCCAGCTCTTCAAGTGTCGGAAAGCCACAGGCAAACCACACTATCTGCCAAGCAGAAAGGCCCCAGCACTACCTACGTCTGAGTCCAGCGCTTTAGTGGACTAGGGGAGTCCAGAACATGAAGTGGGATCTGTAGCCACCAGTTGAGGTGAGATTTCGGCTTCTCTGTATTTTTATGCCACTTGGGCTGTGTAGGTTTACACAGGCCGTTTATTGATCTTTTTGCTAATTGGCTCTTAGGCAAAAGATCAGAATTTGGCTGGCTGTGTAAATGCAGCCTTGCCACCTGTCTTTGCTTTCATGTATGCTTGTTACTAATATGTTGTCTTCTAGGTGCTGTGACCTGGAAGTGTTGTCAGGACTTCTCTACTTCAATTGTTTTAAATAAAATTGATTCTAATACATTTTAGTCTTTTTCTTTTTAAATTTAAATGTTTTGAATGCTGTGTTGTGGTAATCAGGTTGCTTGTTCCAGTAGAAGAAATGTTGGTTCTCTGGCATTGGCCAGGATCATTTGCATCACTGGACCTCTGCAGTCAATGAGCTTGAAGCAGTGTTTAGGGCCTGATGCCTTTAATATTAATGGTGGCTCTAATGCACTTGCTTTCTATCTCACTAAAACCCTCCTGAAAGTTATCTGATTGTGAAGTATTTCATTAACAATGTAAGATTGTAAACACTGTACAACTTGATGTCAAATCAATGTTCACATTTTTAGTGCAACAGTTCCACATTTTAAAGTAGTTACAAGGCACAACAGTTATTTACACGTCTCTAATTTAACAGCAAAGAGGCCCCTTCCAATCATTTTCTATTTTGGCTTTGTTGAAGTCCTTCATCCCCAGACAAGCTGAATGGTACCATCTCTGGCACACAGAGCATTCTATCTGCAGTATTAAATGGATGGAGGAACGTAGCCAGAGAAATGCTGATGAATGTCTTGCTCGAGCTGTGTATGCAACTGGTTCACCTCTGATGCTCACAGGCAATGTGTATTGGAAGAGATTTCTGAATGTTCTTCGCCCAGCATACACCCCTCCAACCAGACATGCTTTATCTACTCATTTGCTGGATGTAGAGTTCAACAGAGTTCAAGTGAAGGTCTGAAGGTCAAGCAAATCATAGAGAAAGCAGACTGTATTGCAATCATCTCTGATGGGTGGTCGAATGTTCGTGGACAAGGAATAATTAACTACATCTCCACCCCTCAACCAGTATTCTACAAGAGCACAGACACCAGGAACAACGGACACACCGGTCTCTACATCGCAGATGAGCTGAAGGCAGTCATCAATGACCTTGGACCACAGAAGGCATTTTCACTGGAGACAGACAATGCTGTGAACATGAAGGCTGCTTGGTCTAAAGTGGAGTCCTACCCTCACATCACACCCATTGGCTGTGCTGCTCATACATTGAATCTGCTCCTCAAGGACATCATGGCACTGGAAACAATGCATACACTCTACAAGAGAGCCAGGGAAATGGTTAGGTATGTGAAGGGTCATCAAGTTATAGCAGCAATCTACCTCACCAAGCAAAGAGAGAAGAGTAAGAGCACCACATTGAAGCTGCCCAGCAACACCCGTTGGGGTGGTGTCATCATGTTTGACAGTCTCCTGGAGGGGAAGGAGTCGCCATGAAATGGCCATATCACAGTCTGCCAATATGGACAAGCCCCATCGGGAGGATCCTCCTGGATGATGTATTTTGGGAGAGAGTGGTAAGCAGCCTGAAACTGCTGAAACCTAAAGCAGTAGCCATTGCACGGATTGAGGGAGACAATGCCATCCTGTCTGATGTTCAGACTCTGCTGGCAGATGTAAGAGAAGAAATCCGTACTGCCCTGCCCACTTCACTGTTGCTCCAAGCAGAGGAAACTGCAGTTCTGAAATGCATCAAAAAGTGTGAAGACTTCTGCCTGAAGCCCATACATGCCACAGTGTACATATTGGACCCAAAGTATGCTGGCAAGAGCATCCTGTCTGGAGATCAACAAGGCCTATGGTGTCATCACTACCGTGTCTCGCCACCTTGGCTTGGATGAGGGCAAGGTTCTTGGCAGTCTGGGGAAGTACACTTCCAAGCAAGGGCTTTGGGATGGAGATGCAATATGGTAGTCGTGCCAACATATCTCATCAGCCACCTGATGGAAGATGCTTTGTGGATCTGAGGCTCTTTCCCCTGTTGCCTCCATCATCCTCCAAATCCCACCAACATCAGCCGCCTCAGAGCGCAACTGGTCCTTGTTTGAGAACACACACACCAAAGCACGCAACAGGCTGACCAATACAAGGGTTGAAAAATTGGTGGCCATCCAGGCAAATTTGAGGCTATTTGAGCCTGACAACGAGCCATCCTCAACAAGGTTGGAAAGTGACAGTGAAGATGAGGCCTCAGAGTCTGATGTTTAAGAAGTGGACATTGAGGAGGTCCAGGGAGAACACGTGGACGCCTGCGAGGAAGACAACCAAAGCTTTAGTTTCTAGACTATCATTTTAGTTATGTTATGTTGATAACGTTTTTGGGAGATGTGATGGATCATTAAATATTCCCTTTCTTTTGTTGTTCAGTGAAATCATCCCATGTGAAGAGTCAACTCATTTAATTAAAGTTCAATTCGTAACTAAATTGTTGTTGTTTTTCTATTGGAAGGATTTCATAATTTGCAATTATGTCTACTTATGATAAGGTTTATGTTTCTGTCTCCATATGATATGGTAAATATATCCAATGCAAAAAACATCTACATTTAAATGGTATTAATGTTCATTTGCATATAGGTTAGGGGGCGCGGCTCTGTTGCGACCTGCAGTGTGTGTGACGTTTGGTGTGGCGTTATCTTATGTTTTTAATGTTATGTTTTTAATTTGTACACTTAGTGGCGTTATTTTATGTTTTTAATTTGTACACTGTTGATGATTCGTTACTAGAGAAATGAGACCAAGTCAAGACGCTGGACAGGGTGGATCGGTATATAGTAAAGACAGTTTATTCAGAGGTAAAGATATCTTGCAAAGCGTGCACGGACTCGTTCATTTAGCTCAGAAGGAACTAGCAGGAGCGAGTCCCGTAACATATTGTGCAGTACATTTTATACAGTGAATGACGTAGGTAGATTCTGGTAGTTCGTGCTCCTGATTGGTCGTTGTAAGTGGAGGCCCGTTCCCTCCACGCTGGTGTCAATGCCTCATTGGTTCTTGGCACTGTTCTTTGTTCTTGGAAACCCAGCCTGAAACAAGGGTGTGTGTGTGTGCTCGTATAATGGCATGCCTCCCTTATCAGTGGTAATAAAAGGTCTGAGTCAGCCATCCTCCCCTGCGTGGGGGAGTGAGGTTTGTATCTGTTACGGGCAGATGGTGTTTAACTGTGGGGTGTAGCAAGATATTTGCAACAAAGTCTGCTTTAATAAGGAAGGCATTATAACAGTATTATAGCTATGTGTTAAGGTCAATGAAGACAGCATTTCTTACAACACTTAGTTTATAAACATTCTGCCAACCATGGATTTCCAGTGGTGGGGTGTTGGACTGATCTTGTTGATCGTGTACATACCCGCTAAGAACGGACTAAATAATGAAAACGCTGCTGGCAGCGGAATCCAATACAGCAGGGAGTTTTTACTACAATGCAACTCAAATACGAACGCGATGGATATCCCAATGGCCCATCTAATACCTGATTGTCTGCGAGTGGATTACAAACCCAAATGCAAACGTGGAAAACGCGAGGGAATCAGACAACGACTTTAAAAAATTAAGAAAAAACTTCCCTTACCCACCACCTTGCTGATTAATGCCCAGTCACTGAGGGGGAAAGCGGATGAGTTGTCAGCGAATCTGCGCTTCCAACACGAATACCGGGAGGCCTGTTTGCTGGCATTTACTGAGACTTGGCTGGATGACAGAGTCCCGGACAGAGAAGTGGAGCCGGCCGGCTTCACCCTGGTCAGAGCGGACCGCGATCTGACAGTCACAGGGAAACTTCACGGCGGGGGCGTCTGCCTGCTTGTCAGGGACCAGTGGTGTAAATCGATCCTGGTAAGAGAGCGACTCTGTACCCCCGACATTGAACTGCTTTCTGTGTCACTGCGACCTTACTATCTGCCCCGTGAGTTCCCCCAATTGTTTGTTACCGTTGTGTACATTCAACCAAAAGCTAATATAACAAAGGCATCAGAGATTATTTATAATCTGTCACAGAAACTGGAATCCATCTCCCCCGACGCACCCAAATTTATTTTAGGGGATTTTAACAACTGTACCTTGCGCAAAGTCTTGCGCACATACCATCAGTATGTGAAATGTCACACTAGGAAAAATAGGACTCTTGATTTGTGCTATGGGACAATACCAAAGGCGTTCTCTGCCACCACCAGACCTCCTCTGGGAACATCAGACCACAATGTGGTCTACCTCAGGCCAACTTACTGTCGCCTCCTGGAGAGGGAGAAACCCACAGTTAAAACTGTCCAGATCTGGAATGACAACAGTATCACTTGTCTCCAGGGGTGTTTTGACTGTACAATGTGGGAGGTATTTGAGGACAGCAGCTCTGATCTGGATGAACTCACAGAGGTTATTTCAGACTATGTAAACTTCTGTGTTGAGTCAGTTGTGCCTACTAAGACCTGTAAAATCTTCCCTAACAACAAGCCTTGGGTATCAAAACATCTAAAATCACTACTTGATAGGAAGAAGGCAGTTTATGCTGGGGGTGATAGACAGGCTTTAAGAGATGTACAACGTGAGATAAAAAGACAGATACTGGTGGACAAGGAGGCATACAAGCAAAGGGTGGAGAGGACCCTCTCCTCAGGAAACGCAAGGGTGGCCTGGCAAGGGATTAAATCCATGGCTAGCGCCCCCCATATTGGCAGGGGAAAAACCAGTGCTGACCTTGGGGGATATGAGGGCCAGAACATGGCTAATGAACTGAATGTTTTCTTCTCAAGATTTGAATCAGACAACTTCGTGTCGGAGGTAAAACAAATGGAAGCATCATTACAAATGTTTGAGAGAGTTGTTGTTCAACAGTCTGATGTTCTAAAGTTGTTCAGGGGATGTAACACATACAAAAGCCCAGGCCCAGACAAAATAAGTGGGCATGTGTTAAAGCACTGTGCTGAACAACTGGCTGGTGTTTTTACAGACATTTTCCAATCCTCACTCAACCAGCAACACGTTCCAGTATTATGGAAAAAATCAATAATTATACCAATTCCTAAAGTATCGAATCCCTCTGTGCTGAATGACTATCGCCCTGTCGCTTTGACATCCTTAGTTATGAAATGCCTTGAGAAAATTGTGAAAAGTCATATTCTCAGTGTCACCCAGAAGCTCCTCGACCCATTTCAGTTTGCCTATCAGACCAGCAGAGGAGTTGATGATGCCATTCTTACCCTCCTTAACATGGTCTATAGACATCTAGAAGGTACCAAATCCCATGTCAGGGTTCTGTTTGTTGACTTTTCTTCTGCCTTCAACACAATCCAGCCCTACATTCTGGCACAGAGACTCATTCGGGACTTTTCCTTAGATGGGGGGCTGGTTTTGTGGCTGTTGGACTTCCTGAGCCAACGCTCACAGCGAGTCAAAATAGGTCCCCATGTGTCGGATATACGCAATACCAATACAGGCTCTCCTCAGGGATGTGTTTTGTCCCCACTTCTGTACATCTTGTACACTAATAGTTGTACTAGTTCCCATACTGACAGACACCTCGTTAAGTTCGCTGATGACACTGCCTTGATCAGCCTGTTGCATGATGACGAGGAACATCATGGCCCGATCCTAAATGACTTTGTAGAGTGGTGTGAGGAATCACACTTGGTCCTCAATACTAACAAGACCAAAGAGATGTGCATAGACTTCAGGAAGCGTACAACACCTACCTCTGCAACATCTATCAGAGGCCAGAATATAGAAATTGTAGAGGAATATAAATATCTGGGTGTCTTTTTGGACAGTAAGCTTCAGTGGAGTAAATGTACAGACCAGATCTACAAAAAGAGCCAACAGAGACTGTACTTTAAAAAAAAGTTGGGTTCTTTTAATATAGACTGTACTATATTGACTCTGTTTTACAAATCCTTTATTGAGAGTATTTTAACTTTTTGTATTGTTTGTTGGTTTGGCAATGCCACTGTCAGTCAGAGAAACATGCTGAGAAGGATTATTAGCACAGCAAGCAAGGTACTTGGAGTCAAACAGACAGGCCTGGATGAGATTTTTAAGGTCAGGGCCCTCCGTAAGGCTCACAAAATCATTTTAGACCCAAGTCACCCCCTGTACCTGGACTTTGAATTACTCCCCTCTGGGCGCAGGTATAGGGCACCCCTCAGCAGGAAAAATAGAACGAGACAATCATTTGTGCCAGGTGTGATATCCCTCTTAAATAGCTCGGGCAAATGTTCCCATTGACCCCGTAAGGCCAGTAGGTTAGTCTTTTCTTCTTTTTAAAATTTAAAATTTAAAATTTTATTTTATTTATTGGTGCGTGACTGTTATTGAAAGTTGTATTGTCAATCTTGTTTTGTATTTAACGCCACTTTAAATGTGTACATGACACTGCAACAAAATTTCCCCATGGGGACAATAAAGTAAGTAAGTAAGTATATTCCCGTTTCCAACTACAATAGTCATTTACAACATTAACAATGTCTACCCTGTATTTCTGATCAATTTGATGTTATTTTAATGGACAAAAATGTTGATTTTCTTTAAAAACAAGGACAATTCTAAGTGACCCCAAACTTTTGAATGGTAGTGTATGTTATGGTTCACTCTGTTTTCCTTATCTCCACTGTGGAATGTCCATGTTGATCCTCTTGGTTGTCTTGGTGAAGATGCAGAATTTCCTGCCAGGCCCCTTCTAATAGGGTATAACAGACTCATTAGAACTTTGACCACACGCCCTCTAGACGGACTACATGACCTCTATCAAATCAAAACAGGGATTTTTACTCAAAACAAGTTATAAAAGAATGCTTGACATTTATAGAATAAATCATACATAGTTTGATGTTTCTGTGACAAACAGTGAATTAGTTATTGATTTTTGCCGCTTTAAATGGCATTTTATAGATTTTATGTAGTTCTATTAAATCAAAACTGGAATTTTTCCTCGAAACGAAGGTTGTAAAAGTATGCTAGACGTTTATAGAATAAATCATATATAGCTTGATGATTCTGTGACAAACGTGAATTAGTTATTGATTTTTACATTTTTAAATTGCTTTTGGCGAATGTCTGTTGAATGTCTGTTGCATGTCCGAATGTGTGAATATAAAACCAACTTTACCTCGGTATTAAACCATTTGAGAAGGTCCAGTGACACAAATTTCCTCGGTGGCAAAGGTCCAGATGGATATCGTCCTTTATCGGCGCTGTGGTACAGCGTAGTAACAAACATAGTCGTCTACGACTTAGGAAACGTTGTTTTTATAAAATGTACATTAAATTGTACAAATTTGAATGAATGACTTATTTGGAATGTAAACATGTGCAACATTGCTGAAGAACAGAAGTGGTTGCATAAAGGCGCTGTGAACCATTGTACATGGGCCTTACATTATTATTATTATAAAATAGTGTTTTCTGGAGAACAAAGGAGAGTTTAACAAATAGTCATTTGAATGCACAGAACATCACTGTAGGCCACACCATATTCATTTATAAGTCATTCTGGGCCACACCATATTCATTTATAAGTCAGTCTGGGCAATGCCATAATCATTTATAAGTCAGTCTGGGCCATGCAATATTAAAATATAAGTCAGTCTGGGCCACACCATATTCATTTATAAGTCAGTCTGGGCCACACCATATTCATTTATAAGTCAGTCTGGGCCACACCATATTCAAATATAAGTCAGTCTGGGCCATGCAATATTAAAATATAAGTCAGTCTGGGCCACACCATATTCATTTATAAGTCAGTCTGGGCCACACCATATTCATTTATAAGTCAGTCTGGGCCACGCAATATGCATTTATAAGTCAGTTTGGGCCATGCAATATTCATGTATAAGTCAGTCTTATAAGTTAAGCAGGGACCACCAAGTGGCAGCTAACCACAGGATCAACTCAGACCAGCCTCTAGTACTGCTGGTTCAGGCCAGAGTAAAGCTACCCATAGAGTGACTGGTGTCACGCCCTGACCTTAGAGATCCTTTTTATGTCTCTATTTGGTGTGATTTGGGGTGGGTATTCTATGTTCTTTAGTTCTATTATTTGTATTTCTATGTTTTGGCCGGGTAGTGTTCTCAATCAGGGACAGCTGTCTATCATTGTCTCTGATTGAGAACCATACTTAGGTAGCCCTTTTTCCCACCTGTCTTTGTGGGAGGTTAACTTTGTTTGTGGCACATAATCCAAAACAACCGTGAAGCTAAAGGGCTATGTGCTACAAACAAAAAAACATATTCAACCAATCCCTATCCCAGTCTGTTGTCCTCACATCCTTCAAGATGGCCACCATTGTTCCTGTTCCCAAGAGCTAAGGTAACTGAATTAAATGACTATCGCCCCGTAGCACTCACTTCTGTCATCATGAAGTGCTTTGAGAGACTAGTCAAGTACCATATCACCTCCACCCTACCTGATACCCTAGACACACTCCAATTTGCTTACCGCCCCAATGGGTCCACTGACGATGCAATCGTCATCACACTGCACACTGCCTTATCCCATCTGGACAAGAGGAACACCTATGTAAGAATGCTGTTCATTGACTACAGCTCAGCATTTAACACCATAGTACCCTCCAAACTCGTCATCAAGCTTGAGACCCTGGGTCTCGACCCCGCCCTGTGCAACTGTGTCCTGGACTTTCTGACGGGCCGCCCCCAGGTGGTGAAGGTAGGAAACAACATCTCCACCCCGCTGATCCTCAACACTGGGGCCCCACAAGGGTGCATTCTCAGCCCTCTCCTGTACTCCCTGTTCACCCATGACTGCGTGGCCATGCACGCCTCCAACTCAATCATCAAGTTTGCAGACAACACTACAGTGGTAGGCCTGGTTACCAACAACGACGAGACAGCCTACAGGGAGGAGGTGAGGGCCCTCGGAGTGTGGTGTCAGGAAAATAACTGCTCACTCAACGTCAAAACAAAGAAGATGATCGTGGACTTCAGAAAACAGCAGAGGGAGCACCCCCCCCATCCACATCGACGGGAGAGTAAGTGGAGAAGGTGGAACGTTTTAAGTTCCTCGGTGTACACATCACGGACAAACTGAAATGGTCCACCTACACAGACAGCGTGGTGATGAAGGTGCAACAGCGCCTCTTCAAACTCAGGAGGCTGAACAAATGTGGCTTCTCATCTAAAACACTCAAAAACTTTTACAGATGCACAATCGAGAGCATCCTGTCGGGCTGTATCACCGCCTGGTACGGCAATTGCACCGCCCTCAACCGCAAGGCTCTCCAGAGGGTAGTGCGGTCTGCACAACGCATCACCGGGGGCAAACTACCTGCCCTCCAGGACACCTACGGCACCCGATGGCCAAAAAGATCATCACTGCCTGTTCACCCCGCTATCATCCAGAAGGCGAGGTCAGTACAGGTGCATTAAAGCTGGGACCGAGAGGCTGAAAAACAGCTTCAAACTCAAGGCCATCAGACTGTTAAACAGCCATCACTAACATAGAGAGGCTGCTGCCAACATACAGACAAAAATCTTTGGCCACTGAAATAAACTGACTTAATAAAGGTATCACTAGTCACTTTAAATAACGCCACTTTAATAATGTTTACATATCCTACATTACTCATCTCATTGCCATCGCTCATCCATATTTTTATATGTACATATTCTTATTCATCCCTTTACGTTTGTGTCTATTTGTGTGTATAAGGTAGTTGTTTTTGTATAAGGTAGCTGAATTTGTTATAATACTTGTTAGATTTTACTGCATAGTCGGAACTAGAAGCAAAGAATTTCGCTACACTCGCATTAACATCTGCTAACCATGTGTATGTGACCAATACAATTTGATTTGAATTTTGATTTGATTTGACACACATAGCTTACACAAGCTGCAAACAATGAACAAAACAAACAGATCCTGTCAAGAGAATAAATTGTACAAGTTAAATCACGTAAAAGCCAAGAGAGAAATTACACAACATATTTCACAAACTTTTCAGTAGGTATGAAACACTTTTTTCCCCAAACATTGTAACCAAAATGTTTTCCAAAAGCTATATTTAAATGAAGTACTACAGAACCCACAGACTAGACAACGCAATAGCTGGCAGCTCGCTAACTTAGGCTGCTTTTACACAGGCAGACCAATTCAGATCTTTTTTCTACTAATTTGCCTTTTGACCAATCACATCAGATCTTTTCAAATCAGCTCTTTTTCAGAGCAGATCTGATTTGTCAAAAGACTAATTAGTGAAAACAAGATCAGAATTGTGCTGCCTGTGTAAACGCAGCCTTACTGCCTTGAGTTGTTGATATATCAGCTGAGTGTATATTTCTAGCCTGAACAGCCAGTCGTCATCACTGTTTGATTGATTGATCATGTTCAGCTGCATGTCGTTGTGATGTCATAACGTTAGCCCTCTTTGTGTGAATTTCAAAAGTCTTTCCTTAACTCTTCGCGTCCTCTCTCCTCACCTTGGTTGTTTTAAAATCTGTCCACTCCACAAAGACATACAGCTGAGAATGATCAATCAATAAGCCAGTGCTTGGATGGCAACTGCAGGTTCAGGCAATAAATACACACCAAGCTAGTATGTGAACTAAGCAAGGCAGCAAGGCATTGAGCTACTAATTGTGGAGTATTGCGCTGGCTGGTCTGGTGGTTTAAGGCTTTGATATGGCTTTTGGAATTAATTTGGGGTAAGATTCTTTGAACAATGTGTTTCAGGTCTACTGCAAGGTTGCTGCTTGTATTTGCAATGTTGATGTGTAATGGCCACTTCTTTTCTTGACAGGATTGTGTTCCTTTGCTCATTGTTTGCAGAACACTCAAGTTTTACATGGGCTCCACGTGGTAAGGCATGAACACCAAACATTGTCACTTTTGTCAGACCAACCTTCAAGTTTGTCACTGAATCTATAACTTCCCTTTGTTCTGTTTAGATGCCCAGAGAGTAAGAGGCTATGGGTTTTCTGGCTCTTCCAGAATGGAAGTTGAGCAGAGGCAAACCGGTGGCAGCTATCCCCAGGATCAATTCAGACCAGCCTCTCGTGGCTCTAACCCCAGCAGCTTTACCTCTGCCCAGACAAAGGGTAAGAGGACCCGTGCCAAGAATACTGACATTAGCCTCTCTGGTTCTATAGCCAGTGGAACCTCTGCCATCCACAACAAGCATCAAACCAAGGCCAGCAGAACCTATGGTCAAAGTGTCACTGACCCCAGTGCAGTAAGGCCAGTTTCAAGTTGGGAGGCAAAGAGAATCCAGCCCTACACTCTTCGTCCAGTACAGCCTCACTCCAGCAGCTCTGGATTAGTCCAGAGTCCATATGCTATGTTTAATGTCCACAGTAGAACTGCCTCTAACCTGAAACCATCTACTCCTAACTATGGCTCTACCCAGAGTGGATTGAAGTTCTCCACCTCCAGACAACCCAACCAAGGCCTTGTCCAGACTCAGAGTAGAGGAGCCCCCAGCCTCTATGGTCAAGCTGCTACCCAAACCACCTCCCTCACCCGCTATGTCCAGGAACTGAAGCAAGGGAGCAGCTTCCCTACCCTGGCTTCCAAGGGACCAATAGAAATCTCTGCCCAGTCAATTTCCACTCCTGACCGTCAAGTTCCCTCAAGTGGTTCTTCACTAACTTCATTTAGACCAGGTCCTCTGAGTTTTGGTTCTACTCAAGGGTGGAGTGCAACAAAAAGCTACAAGCCTAGCTTCTCCCAAGATGTTATGCAATACCAGAGCAGCTCTGCCAGTAGTGTTTCAACTTCCAATCAATATGCCCAAACCTCTGGCCAGAGAATAGATGGAGCCTCTACCTCAAGTCGTGGCATGCCCACTTCTAGCCTGGCCTCTCGCGCCAGTCTTTTTCGCCCTAGCTCTACAGCTAGTGGAAACTCCTATGGAGCCTACAAGCCTGGCTATGACCTTGGTGCAACACCAAGCCAAAGCCTGTTTACCTCTAACCAGGGTGGAAAGGGTTCAACATACAGCCAGAATCTCCTTGCTAAACCTACCCAAAGGAAGTATGGCCAAATGTCTGCTCATTGGGGGAGTTACCAGCCCAGCTATGCTGCCAGTAGTGGGCCAGTCTCCAGCCTCTTCAGTTCTACCCAGGCTGCCAGTTCAACATTCATCCAGAATGCTCCTGCCACAGCCCAGAAGTCAAGTGGCTCTGAACCTGCCCCCAGTCAACGCTATATGTTCAATGAAGTGAAGTCCAACACTGGCGCTGCCAGCAGTGCCATCTCGACCACCCCTCAACGCTTTGCCCAGACCGTCATCCACAGCATCCCAGAATTGTACGGCGGATCTCCAATCCACCGGCTCAAAGACCCTACTCAGTAGGAGTAGGGCCTCCCCTAGCCACTCGACCCAGCTCTTCAAGTGTCGGAAAGCCACAGGCAAACCACACTATCTGCCAAGCAGAAAGGCCCCAGCACTACCTACGTCTGAGTCCAGCGCTTTAGTGGACTAGGGGAGTCCAGAACATGAAGTGGGATCTGTAGCCACCAGTTGAGGTGAGATTTCGGCTTCTCTGTATTTTTATGCCACTTGGGCTGTGTAGGTTTACACAGGCCGTTTATTGATCTTTTTGCTAATTGGCTCTTAGGCAAAAGATCAGAATTTGGCTGGCTGTGTAAATGCAGCCTTGCCACCTGTCTTTGCTTTCATGTATGCTTGTTACTAATATGTTGTCTTCTAGGTGCTGTGACCTGGAAGTGTTGTCAGGACTTCTCTACTTCAATTGTTTTAAATAAAATTGATTCTAATACATTTTAGTCTTTTTCTTTTTAAATTTAAATGTTTTGAATGCTGTGTTGTGGTAATCAGGTTGCTTGTTCCAGTAGAAGAAATGTTGGTTCTCTGGCATTGGCCAGGATCATTTGCATCACTGGACCTCTGCAGTCAATGAGCTTGAAGCAGTGTTTAGGGCCTGATGCCTTTAATATTAATGGTGGCTCTAATGCACTTGCTTTCTATCTCACTAAAACCCTCCTGAAAGTTCTGATTGAAGTAATTCAT